>NC_092369.1:10242508-10436309 GCF_030848805.1 Temnothorax longispinosus
GTCTTAAGAGGAAAGCATGTTGGCTTGCACGGGACCTTGACATTTTTGTAATAAGTGTTATAGTGAAAAATATAATGTAATTAACATTTTGCGATGCAATATTACTTGTATTTGGTCGCTCTTTGAATTAATTTTTAAATTATTGAAGCATAACTGACAGCGATTTCATAATCTGGTATATTAGGAATATTTCCCAGTTTGGTTTTTTGAGAAATTCGCAAAATTGAACTCAGGAAAGTTAAAAATGTGAGCGCTGGCCGGCAAAGAGTTCGCATTATTCTAAACTTTTTAACCGTGTTTTTCTCGAAATGGCATTTTTCGCTAGTTTTGCCACGATAACTCACGAACGGCTGCAGATATCGACTTAATTTTTTTTTTTTTTTTAAATAAAGATAACAAATTTTTCCGTAAACTAGACCTATATTAGCGCACAAAAATTAATTTTTTGTAACTGTTTTAACAACAAATAACTTAAAATTTTTGAAACTTTTTCTTTTTTGGTTGCCATTGTTGTAATCTTGACGTACTCTCTTAGATTTTATAGATTTAGTCTATAGAGGGGAATCTCATGAACAAAATGGCACCAAAAAAATTGAAAAATTCCAGTTCGTTCACCAGGAATCGTGGCAAGAACAGAGCAGTGCGCAAATCGCGCGGTCGCCTTCAATCATCAATATCACCCTTAATTATTTATATTTTTGGGACTTTTACGTCTCGTTTAGTTCGTTAAGAAAGCACTAATAACATTTGGTTTCTACAAAGAAAAATACATATAAGAAAATATGAAAGGAATAAAACGATCCCCGAGCGGTCACGAAAACTCCCAAAAGGGCGTTTCTTTCTTTCTTCGAAAAAGAATAGACGCCATAGATGATATATGCATAAATTCCATCGAACGTTTTTCGAATGGACATTTTTACTCATGATGAAAAACGTTTCAAGAAATCGGTTATAAAACATTTCTGATCCGTACTACCTGAGACACGGTATACCCATGCGGTAAAAGTCTTTGCTTTTATTCTCGAGGGATCGATCAACAGCACTTTTCTTTAACTCATCGTCCCTTATCTGTGAAAACATTCGACCTGACAAAAATCTAAATAAAGTTTTTTTTCTTCATGACAACGCACGGCCTTATACCAGTCTGCAGAAGATAATTTCCAAACTGCAGTGGACTGTATTATACTTCCTTATTTTTTTCATAGTTCGGATCTGGCGCCTCCTGATTATCACCTCTTTGCGGCCTATTGAAAGATACACTTCGTGAACACCATTTTTCAGATGACGCTGAACTAAAGAAAAAAAGTGCTGATTGAGCCCTTAAGATTAAAAGCAAAGACTTTTACCGCACGGGTACACAACATCTTATATTCACATGTAGCAAAAGTGTACAGAAACAGATGATGATTATGTGGAAAAATAATAAATGCGCACCATAAAAATGTAAGATTAAACTCATGTAAACGCCAAAGTTCCAGGAATAAAATTTCCTGAGAAAAAATTTGGAGGCATTACTTTCATATACCCCGACCCTCGTATTTTCAGTAAAATACTTACATCAAGGTATATATAATACAAAGTTATTGTGTTTTATTCTTTAATAATAAATATAAAAACATAAAATTTATTTATTACTAATTATAAAAATCGTTTTTAATTACTGTTAAATGTATAGTTATATTTTGTTAGATTTTGATTACACTATACGCACTAATTATTGCCCGGCTTACAAATAGCGTTTGTATGATATACTTTGACGAACGAACAAAAATATATAACTTTCGATTCAATTGTCCGTCTGACAGCATAAGAGCAAACAAGACAAATTTATAAATAAATATAATTTTTAATTGCAGTATAATTATAATAGATATAGCATATAAAATGAAAAAATTTGGCAAGTTTTTAACTCACCTGCGGTTAAGAGACTGCAATTCTGTCAATGAACATATTTTATTTAAAATTTTGAGGATGTGTAAAAATTTGAGAGGTAATTAAATAAATGTGAATTGTTAAGATTACAGGTAAATTGGATATGATCAATATATATATTGATCATTATTTGTAAAAAGTATTATAATCATTAATTATAAGTAATATTCAATCTCTTTTTATTTTCTTAAGGGGGTATTCTTGTCTAGAATGCTGTTTTTAGAAGTGATTTTTAGAATAGAATAAATTTTACATTTTGGAGCGATAAGGCTCTGTTGGAATTCCACACGAAGACGAACGGGCTAATTAAGAGCCGATCGCTGTTGGTGGTGCGAGATTATAAAACTGTTCGAGTTTTCTTTTGGAAAATTTTCACACATATTTATTGTTGCTTTAAAAACATGTTTAAATATTGTTGGAAAAAATAAAGAAATTTAACATGTGGTGTTGTACGCTTGGGCATAATGATGCGCCTCTGATTAGCGACCAGTGTTGCGGACATTGTATGTATCTGAAGAAAAAAAAACCAAACATATTCTTAATCTGTATGAGTGTTGTGAAGATTGGTATCAGATTCGGCCAAAAAAAAATTTTTTTTACAAAAAGCCGGCATATGCTAAATGTTGATTATCGATTTTTCCTACGTTTTTCCTCTTCAGCGAGTCATAAAAAAAAACAGAAAAAAAATTATTTTGACTTTATCCTGGTATCAACAGCATTCTAGACAAGATAGAATACCCTCTCTTCATCAACTGCAAGTATTCTTGCCATCAGGATATTCACAATTTCAATTTAATTTAATTTAATTTAATTTAATTTAATTTAATTTAATTGAATTTAATTTAATTTTTGTTTAGCACTCATTAATTTTGTGAGCGCACTCTTTTGCTAGCTATCAAGCTGCGATTTTGCTTGTCGACGAAAATATTTATATTATATTTTCATCTTTCAACCAAGGAGGATTATATATAATTGGTGATAGTTTGACGTGTGATATGAGTCCCCAATACCATGCGACTCTCTGCGGGTTGCGATGGTATGACTTTCTACACGTATATATGCCCCGCTTATAGCTCTTCCGACGAGATCGTCATCGGTAAGAGCGTCGATCGGGGCAATGAATATTGTTGTCAAATTTGTTTATATCTTTAAGTCGTCGCGGTCGAGCGCTCGCGAGAAAACGCGGTTGATTAGTGTGGTGCCATCTTTAGTGGAGCACACGCGGCCACCACACACATATATGTAATCTCATGTATTAAAATTTTATTTTTTATGTTTGCCGGACAAAATAATTCTAAAAATATTAAAAAACCTAGATATATGAGGTCGTTGAGCCATATACGCAACAAATAAACGCCTCAGAAAAATAACACGGGATCGTAGTCTCTTTAAATTAAAATGTTTAAATTTACGTAATGTACAGTATACAAAATCTACTCACGTGCATAATAAGATTAATGAAAAAATTTGGCAGGTTTTTAAATCACCTGCGGTTAAGAGACTGCGATTCTGTCACTGAACATATTTTATTTTTTCCACTATAAATTATTTTTACAAACTATAATTAATAAAAAACAACTTTTAATATTTTTATACATATTTCCGTCTTTTCGGATGCATGGGAAACCAGCGGTTAAATTTAAAATTGGAATAGATTATGAGTCTGTTTTCTATTGCTGAACAGGCTGCACTAATTCAGAGTTTATAATCTTTTTTCAATACAATTATAATTCGTCAGTATGAAATAATAAAACCAAGACGTGTAAATCGGTCTGACTGGCAGTAATTTATTAATATAACGACGTTTCAACTCTCAGTTTGAGTCCTTATCAAGTTAATTTAACAATGGTAGAACATTGTGCGTCAAATTACAGAAACATGTGAGTCATAGTTAAAGATTGTGTAAAAGGTTTATCTTTTTTACTTCAATACTTCACATTGAAAGGAAAAAGATAAACTCTGAACTAGTGCAGCCAGTTCAGCAATAGAGAACAAACCCTATTTGATGATGAGCTACTCTCCCACCATAAGACTTTCCCATTCCACTTTTTCCTACCTAGGCCCTTTACCTTAATTGCGAATTTCCAACGAGGTAGTTCTTTTGCTAGCTGTCGAACTGCACGGTCTGTGCTCGTCGACAAAAATATTTATATTACATATTCAACCAAGGAGAATTATACATAAATATAGGGATTCAAACAAGGTACGTATTTATTTTTTAATTAGAAAATTGAAACAGTAGATGTTAATCGGATTTTGGGTAATTTCAAGATTTTAATCTACCAATAAAAAAATTATAAGACATATTTTACTTAAAATAATTCTAAGGTAACAGTACACGATACGATCTTTCGTAAAGATTCGTACGTGATCTAGGGCGCGTTCCGTTTCACGCATAATATGTATAATAAATCACTTATTCTTATTGTCGGCATGCCTTTATACCAAATGTTAAAAAAAATAAGTAATGCATTATGCGCATCATGCGTAAAAAGGTACGCACCCCTAGTAAATTCCAGAAAAAATGCATGTCATTCACATTTCCGGTCAGAGATATATATTTTTATATTTATATTGAATTATTAGATTTAATTGTTTGTTAACTTTTAAAATAGCCAACTTCTATTGGCTATTCTGAAAAGTTAACGGTCGGTTAGAAATTAACAAACGTTGACAATAGTGGCCTAATAGAAAAATGTATGCAGAGTTGTATCACTGCAGTATAAGGGATCAGACACAATAAAAGGATTAAGGAATAAAAGTTAGAATGCCTGTTTTTTTTAGCTGAACTTCTTGCATGATTCCAACATGAAAAGAAATGTGAAATAATTATTAATTAAATAGAAATACTTAATTTCGTCGCCACAAATTTGGTAATTTTCAAATGGTACAGAAGAATTTTAAGGACTTAAAGAATGCTAGAAAAAAAATTTCTGAATAAGAAAAGACGAATTTGAAGTGTGACGAAAGTGGCCAATTTTACGCCAGGGCTTACTGTTCTCCCTAGGGAAGAAAATTGATACCTTCCATCCAGCATAACGGATGGCTTTTTCAAAATTATTGTCATTTTAATCTTGTATTATGTGTGCCCTGCCGAAAATGTTCAATTAAAACCGATTGAAAATAGTCAAATCGAATTTAGTACGCTATTCAGGCGGATTTGATATACATCCATTTAAATCCGAAATTATACGATTTCATAAGCTATAATTAAATCGGTTTTAATGCGATGTGAATCTGTCGGAGGATGACAAAAGTAATCCGTTGCAATCCGAAATTCTATTTTACGAACATTTAAATCGGTTTTAATGCGCTGTGAATCTGTCGGAGGATAACAATAAAAGTAATCCGTTGCTATTCGAAATTTCACGATTTTGCGGATTACATCGCGATAGACAATTAAATCTGTTTTAATGCAATTGAATTAGCTAGAATTTACCATAGTCAATCCATAGGCAAAAATAATGTCTTTTAATAAAAAATGTTATCATTTCGCAGATAAAAAGTAAATCGATTTTATGTAGTGTAAGTAGGATTTGCTGTTATCATGAGTCACAATAAAGCTATTTAAAATCAAATCTTTATTTTTTTCTCAACTGCATAATATTTACAAAAGAAATATAATTTAAGCGTTAACCTTCAAGTGGTTATTGTTTATTTAGGTATTAACTTCTAATATGAGTGTATTGTTTGCAGTTTTTAATCAATTTTCAAACTTTTAAGCAATACAAACAATTAAAATTGAAAATAAAATCTTCAAAATAAACAAATAAGTACATTAACTTCGCCAGCAATTTTAACCAAATTGAGAATAAGATGGAATTTTAATCGACGTAACTGGCAATCTCAAGATATACGCGTTTAAGATTTGAAATTTATTATGAACTAATAAATTTTTCAAATTGATTAAAATTCCATCTTATTCTCAATTTTTTCAAAATAAACAAAATTTTCGTTATCAAAACATTAATATATTTAAAAAAACAAACTTTTTTGACTATTATGATGAATACAATTCGGGTGAGTAATCGTAAAAACGAGAATCTTGGTTATCCTCAACAACATTTACGTCTTTCGAGAGTAATATATATAAATTAAAACAATGTATGAATGGTCCAAACGGAATTGACCAGCAAATGTCGAAAAAGTCCTTGGAGATATTGCACTTTCTAACGGATAATGTATAGATTACTGTGATGATTCTGCCGTGTCTGACTACTGCAGATTTCAATATAAACATTTATCAAAATTCGATACATCTGATGACAACAATGTCATTCTTATTGGCAAATGCTATAGCGTAAAATGCGATGATAAAATGTATAAAGCATATAAAAAATACATCGTTAGAGGCGTTGTATTTCACAGCCAGAAGTATCGCAAAGCGAAAAGAACGAACGATACAATGATTCAGTTACATTCAGGCGAATATGGTCAAATAATGCACATTATTCTATTATAATAAATGCACATGCAAATATCAAAAATTACGATTAGTTCCAATAAACCGTTTAAAGTGTCGTACATGGATAGGATAAAATCAGAAGATTATGTACATAGCTCAATAGTTCCCATAAGCGATGTCAAAAGCAAGCTTATTCACATAGATGTTGGATATTGTAGATATTTATGCAAACCTCCGAATACATTTGAAATTCAATAATAAATAAAATTTTGTAATAAATACAATTTTGTTTCTTTATTTATATATACACACAGTCAAATATAATTATAACAAAAATTTGATTTAATTGCATTATATCCGATTTCTTTTTCATCTGAAAAATCGGAGAATTTCAAATTCAAACGAATTAGGTACTGTTGCTTTATCACAGACTATATAAATTTGATTCTTATTGCATTCAAATCAATTTAGTTTTTATCCCCGAAATTGGTAAATTTTGGATTAAACCGGATTACAAAATCAACTCAATTATTAAAAGTGGATATTATTATAACGGATTGAAATTGCATACGCGCAATCGCTGAATTTCGAATTAAAACGGATTAATGTTGTCTTTCCTAGCAAATCGGATTCAGATGGATTACAACCGATTTTATTGAATCGGTGTTTTTGTAATTGAAACGGACTCATCTCTTGAAAAGAAATATACAAAATTAGGCGGATTATTTTGGATTATATATCCATCCGATTATTAATGTTTATTTTGGATTGACAACAATATGGATTAGAATGTAATGATTTCGGATTGGAATAATCTGCAAAAGCGATATCAAAACCCATTCTGATTAGTTTGGAATTAAAATCGATTACTTTTTAATCCGGGCGCGGATTGAACCGATTAAAACCGATTAAAACCGATTAAAACGGATTATGTTTTAATCGGTTTTAATCGAACATTTTCGGCAGGGTTTACTTTCCTCCCTAGGGGAGAAAATGGATATACTTTTCATCCGGCATAGCGAGTGGCTTTTTGAAATGTTTGTCATTTTAATTTTGTATTATGTGTGGGGCTTCGCCCCTGGACCCGCATCACTCTATTTTTTCTTTCTATTTAACGATAAGCGCGTATAAACTGTACGAATGAAACACCAAACGCACACATTCTACAGGCATTCAAAAGTCGAACATTTTCGTAAAGTTGTTGTGAAAAATATCGTGTGCACCTTGGTGCACAATATATAAAAGCTTTCACAGCCTTTGTTGAAACATTTAACCCTTAACGTGGTAGTATACGTGGGTCTACGGCGTCCGAGCCAAAGTAATATCTGCTCATAACTGTACAACTTGCAAGCCTATTAGAAGATATTAAATATAACGATGTTTATCAAAATAACTATACAATCGTCAACTACAATGTAGACAGATATTTCATAAATTTTTTTTAGATTTCTTTAAATACTTTATAGGGTAAGGAAAAATAGCGTTTAATGTGACAGTCCCACGTATACGCTTAGAATGTATCGAAAAAAACATATACACTTTAAGGGTTAAATTTATATTGTATACTAATTATTGCACAAAATAAATTATTTTACTTATGCACATATATCCACTTATTTACTTAAATTAATTATTTTATCGGAAAAGAAATGTTCTATCGAACGTTTTTCGAAAGAACATTTTTACTCACGAGAAACGTTTCTAGAAATCGGTTATAAAACGTTTCGGAAAAATGCTTAGAAAACATTTCTGAACCGCGTGTGTGCCACCTAGGACACTGCATATCCATGCGGTAAAACTCTTTGCTTTTATTCTTAAGGGTTCGATCCTCGATCAACACTTTTCTTTAGCTCATCCGTCCTTTATCTGTAGAATATTTAACCTGACAAAAATCTGAATGAAGTTTTTCTTCTTTATTCATGTCAACGCACGACCCAACATCTGTCTGCGGATGAGGGAGACAATTGCCAAACTGTAATGGACTGTCCTTCCTCATTCTTTCATAGCCCGGATCTGGCGTCCCCTGATTATCACCTTTTCGGTCTATTGAAAGATACCATTTTTCAGATTACGATGAGCTAAAGAAAAGTGTTAATCGAGCCCTTAAGAATAAAAGCAAAGATTTTTACCACACGGGTATACAGCGTCTTATTCACATACAGTAAAAGTGTATAGAAAGAGATGATGATTATGTAAAAAAATGATAAATGTGCATTATAAAGTTGTAAGAAACCATAAAGTTCCTGCAGAAATAATATTTTCTAAAAAAAAAAATTTGAAGGCATTACTTTTGTGCCGACCCTCGTATTTTCAGTAAAATACTTCCATCAAGGTATAATACAAAGTTATCTTTATTCCTTAATAATAAATATAAAAACATAAAATTTATTTATTTCTAATCTTGAGAATCGTTGTTATATAATTACTGTTAAATGTAGTTATTTTTTTTTAAATTTTGATTATACTATACGCACTAATTATTGTTTGACTTACAAATAGCGTTTGTATGATATATTTTGATGAACAAACAAAAATATGCGATTTACAGTTTACACTTGATAAGGATCACGAATCTGCATGGTCAAAATCAGGATTGTGCCGTTTATGCATAAAATAATAATAGTTTACATCTACGTGTATACAATGTATATAATGCAAACTATGGTTATTATAACGTGTCATCTATGTAAACAATAAAGTAATCTGTGAATAACCGAAGTTTTATATTCGAAGATTTATTTTGTCGCGAAACAATTCATGCGCATTGTCAATTTGCTTCTTTTCGACAAACCAATGCAGTTAGATTTTATATTATATATTAAAAAAAAAAAACATTTCCGTACGTTATGCACGATATTTGCATATACTTGACTCGATAAATTTGTATAATTGCGATTTTTGCCTGTGCACCACAGCTTATCACCTGCAGATTATATGTTTCTCTCAGCTCTTTTTGATCTATTCTTGAATAATATTATTACACAAAAAAACTGTTCTTTTGTAGTCCACAAATTGGTGATAAACAATTAATATATTGTAGACCAGAAACTGCATGAGATAAAACATTTTTATACTCATCAAGAAAGCTATATATTTTTCGTCTATCTAAAAACTAGTAATAAATATAATAACGTTAATGTCTCTATTTTGTTCTAGATTTGACGATGTTATTTTGATTAATTTCTCCGATTGACATCTGCAATATTTTATGTAAATATCATCAATATAATGAAACATCTTAAACAGTCCGTTATATACATACTAATTTTATTGTAGTTCGTAAAAAACAACACTGGTCTAATTCTAAAAGAACTTTCTGGTGCACAGCAGTATTTCGAGTTACGCAGACACAGAGATTTACATTAGGTCTTCAATTTCACAATCATTGTTGCATGTTGAAAGATAGTTCTATTTGCATTATTGTGAATATTCTGATATTTTAAAGAACCTATTACTTAGTTTTTACTGATGAAGATTTCAGTAGTTCCGATGAAACATCAGGTGAACGTAATGATGAATTTATCATTATGACTTTAATATAATTATTCAAATGATTTGTTGTACATTTTTTTCTTATTTTTGAATTTGTTGTTTCCATACTTCGTTATTAATATAATATTTTGAATATTACACATAATTAATATTTAAATATATTGAGAATCAGTTACATTTGAATCAATGCGATTATATTATACAGAACATAAACAATAACTCTTTTCGACCAACCAAATCCGACTCATAATGCTGAATAAGTTTACGTTAAATATGTGAGTCACAAAGTTTCATATTCTACTTTATTATATATGTACAAGAAATGTCATAGAGAAGTTATTTTATTGAATACTGTAAAATATTTTATGTCACACGTGCGATGAAAGTGGCCCATTCAGCGCGCGACGCGCGCGTGATAGACCTCTTTCCACGCACTTGTAATATAAAATAGGGTGTGTTGTAACACGTGCGTGAAGTTGAAAATTCACGGGTGCGTCCACTCCGCACCCGTGAATTTCTATCTTCCCGCACTTGTTACACAAATAACTATTACATTATTGTGGTTATATATTTATTAACTATAGTAATAATTTCCACAGTTAATTCTTTCCGGTTTTCATTAACGTTAGGTATATATATATATATATATTTATATGTATGGCTATGTGATCATATTATATTTTCTCAGATTGGACAGAATGAAACGACGACCAACCAGGAATACAAAGCAGCCAGCGCGTTTTGCAGATATGATTCCATTTGATGCAATCACTTTATCTGAGGATGAGAACGAGCCACCTATTAGCCGAAGGCGTTTATTGGACGACTCAGGTACAACTGTTGTAACATAGAAAAATGTGATGAGATCCTATCCGCTTCTTTCCGCATCCTATCCGAGGCCACATTTTCAACTGTAAGTGTCTGCAATTACGTGTTACAACTTGTAACTGTTTCTGCCCGCATCCTATCCGAGGAACATCTGAACTGCGTCTACCTGCAATTACGTGTTACAACTCTAACTGTTTCTATTGAAACAGCGTGCAAGTGGTGATTTAACATCGCTCTTGATATCGTGGGGCGCTTATCCCGTGCCCTTATAGGGAGTGCAACAAAATGGTTGTTTTGCTGATGCAATTGATTGTCGAAGTTATTTCTTTAATGTATCGTGATTTTCTAACGCGTTGAAATAGAGGAATGCACGCATAATATTCTTACGGGGGGCGCGTGTATTCTTTTACATTACATTAAAGTTATCGTCTTTTATGTAATATTAAAATTAGTATTTTTTAAAATACATTTCTGAAATTTTTAAAGGCAATTTTGCGATAAATTGATTTAAATCGTCGACAAATTGGTAAATGCAACGTGTATATTATTTTCTTTTTGAAATATTCGTTTTTTTTTTAAATATATTTTTTAGCGTAAGAGCGGAATTTGTTTAAAATACATGTCGCTCATGCTTCGTTTTTTTTTCACACATAATTGAATATCAAGAATTTGTAGTTAGATCTTTTTTGTAAAAACATGGTTAATATAATGTGCAAAATTTCAATGTTATCAATTGCATCGCCATAATTTTGTTATATAATTGATGAAAAATGTTTCGTCATCTTGAGAGAAGGAACAAAGAGTCGTTATTCTTAATGGTCTCTACATATTTATCTAGATATCTATCTATCTTTGAAATCTAGAAACAGATATCTATCTCGATAAATAGATATTTAGATTTCCTATGCTTTTACCATCCCCCTCTCCGATTGTTTTCTTGTAAGCCTTAAGCACAAAGTGCAAAATCATGTTATCACAGCAACGTTACATATGTAAATTGATTACGCTCATTTTCGATTATATAGACGCAAACATATAGCATAAATAATTTTTTTTCCCAAGAAATTTCGATTTTACGCCTCGTAATATACACATAAAATGTGTGAATTAAAAAATATTATAATTAATATACAAAACGATTAAATTATTAATTGGTTGCAATTAAAAATTAAGTATAATTAATAATTTAAACAGAAAAGTTATACGTATTATATTTTTATTTATGTTTACAATATTATTGCTGAAAATTGAAGGTTGTTTTTATAGTTACACATTGTATATCAAGTATTTTTTAAATTTTGATTTGCAGGTATAAAAAATTCAACGATGGCTAGTAATTCAAGAGGAATACCCCGTATACAGGTCTTTAGACCGACATACGAGGAGTTTAAAGATTTCACGAAATATGTGGAATATATGGAGAGTCAGGGTGCCCATAAGGCCGGTTTGGCAAAGGTGATACCGCCATCCGAATGGGTCCCGCGGAAGGACTACGAGAAGGAGGATCTGGACCATCTCGTCATTCCAGCGCCAATCCGCCAAGTTGTTATTGGAAAACAGGGACTTTATCAACAAATTAATATCCAAAAGAAATCGATGACTGTACAGGAATATAGTAAATTAGCCAATTCCGATCGTTACGCTACTCCACGTCATTTCGATTATGAGGATCTGGAGAGGAAATACTGGAAGAACATAACGTATGTCGCGCCGATATATGGCGCAGATGTGTCCGGTTCCTTAACGGATCCGGACGTGAAAGTGTGGAATATCAATCATCTAGGAACAATTCTGGATTATGTCACCAAGGATTACGGTATATCGATCGATGGCGTCAATACGGCTTACCTGTACTTTGGAATGTGGAAAACTACGTTCGCCTGGCATACGGAGGATATGGATCTTTATTCCATAAATTATTTACATTTTGGTGCACCGAAAACGTGGTACGCTATACCTCCAGAACACGGACGTAGGCTGGAAAGACTGGCCAACGGCTTCTTCCCAACTAACTATCAGAGTTGCCAATCGTTCTTACGCCACAAAATGTCTCTGATATCTCCCCAAATACTAAGGCAATACTCTATCCCATGTAACAAAGTAAGTTTTTTTTTCTACTTACGTTGATTGCATATTTGAAATTCCTTTCAGTTATCTTTCACAACCTTTCGTATCTTTGTCCTCACAGATAACGCAAGAAGCTGGAGAAATAATGATCACATTTCCATATGGCTACCATGCTGGTTTTAACCATGGATTCAATTGTGCGGAATCCACCAATTTTGCGACACCTAGATGGGTAGAATATGGAAAGAGAGCTACGCAATGTACCTGCAGTAAAGACATGGTCAAAATATCTATGGACACCTTCGTGAAACGTTTTCAACCAGATAGGTGTGTATCTGATATATTTTTTTTAATAATTCAATTTTATAATGTTACTCGCTAAACATGATACATTTACATTTAAATATTTACTATAATTAATTTTCTAATAATGTAGGTATGAATTGTGGCTGAGAGGCGAGGATATTGGTCCCCATCCTGAGGATCCTAGGCAGACTGCCGCACCAATGCCGTCAAAAATGGATCTGTTGTAGAGATGTAGTATATCTTTGCCTTGGGTGTGCGTTATTGCTACGTCTCCGGAATAAGTCTGGAAAAAATGTAAAAAATGTAAAAATATATTAGGAATTCCGTATATATTAGGAAACATAATAAATAAGTAAATACGTAATTTATAATATTAGAATTACGTGAATAAGGAAAACAGCCACACTAGATACTGGATCTGGATACATAACTATTGCATACAGATAATGTAGGACAATAGTAAGGAGAAAGGATTAGGATTAGAAGGGTGCATGCATACTAATTATCGACTGTTATTACTATTATTTACTATTATTAATATGTAACATATACGTATAATGTATAATTCCCTGAAATCTTTACGACAAGGAACTAAAAGAAACTTTTTTCAAAAACTACTAGCAACTAAAAGAAACTTTTTTTAAACTGTGCTAAACTAAATGGAACGTTTTATCACAATCGATATATCCATCACATATAAAACCTAACGTTAGTAACGTTATTGCACAAAATTATAACAGTAAAATAAAATAATAGATAAAGATGTTTTTTTTTAGTCTTGTCCCCAACTCTCTTCACTAAGTGAACCCAAGAAGAGTAGACTATTTAGTCGCTTTCCACTGAGTCTGCTTCGTAAGTCTGATTTAACAATTCCAGCTTTTGAGAACATGCGCTCTGAAGGTACCGAGGTCGCAACTACAGATAAATAACGCATTGCCACTGTAAAAAGTGTCGGATAGGCGGGTTTAAGCGTTTGCCAATGCTTAAATGGATCTTGATTTCGCAGAATGGGTGGCTGGTTTAAATATTGCTGTAATTCAAGATTCACACCACCAGGCTCATCGACAGATGGTGTAAATGGTGTGCATGAATCGACTAAACTGTCATGAAAAGCCCACACGTTGTACTCATTAGTTTTGCTTTCGGTTTGCGATTCTAGATGGTCTACTGTATTTGATTCCACGTTATTATTAACAGCGACAGTCTTTACTTGACGGTTAATGTATGATACGGCATCGGCAACATCTTCTGGTGACTGGAAATGCATGCGTTTATATCGCGGGTCCAGAATAGTTGACACTGCAAGTATCTGATATGATTCAATTTCTTCAAAACGTCGCGTCGTTGGACTTCAGACAAGATGCTGTCTTTGAATGCCTTGCCTTCAACAGTGATAGGAATGCAGTTTTTTATGGTGGCTTCCATGCAGTGAATTAAAGGAATCACCATACTACTAGTTGGATACGAGTCACCACTTATCTCGGTAGTAACAAATTCAATTGGACCTAAAAGTCGTACAGTGTCTTCTAAAATACTGATTTCCTCGCGAGAAAGTGCTGTGGGAGCCGTTCGGCACGTTAAAAGCACAGGATAGATATAATCTTTTAGTTCTAGAAAACGTTCTATCATATAATAAGTTGAATTCCACCGCGTTGGCACATCCTGCTTCAATTTCAATGCCGTACTGTCAGTTTTTCCATCACGTATTTGCAATCGTTTTAGTTCGTCAGATGCCACAACGCTCCGTTTTGTCACAGACACGATAGACTTTACTTTGGCAATAATTTCACCGATACGAGGGCTCAGTTTTATAGCGTCTGGAACTAAGTGGGACACAATATGCGCAATACAAGGCAGGTGCTTTGCACTGCCAAATCCGTCTGTGATTGCTTTCTTCATATTGGCAGCGCTATCAGTGACGACGGCTATGATACTCTCTACATCTATACCAAATGATTCTATTACAGATATTAATGTCTCTCTGACATAGTTGGCAGTATGATTCTGCATCAGTGGAAAAACACCTATCGTTGCGTTTGACAAGACTAGCTCGTGTCGTAGATAATGAATTGTAACGCCAAGGTAGCTTTGATTGCTCACATCCGTCCAAATATCACACGTTAGTGTAAACGTAGAGCTAAGCTTTAGATCTTCTTTAAAACTGTCTTTCAAAAAGTCATACTTAGCATCAATCAGGCGAGTTATGGTTCTTCTGCTAGGAACGGTATATAGCGGGGCTGCTCTATTCATGAGCCGCTTAAAGCCCTTACTGTCCACGATGGATAGCGGTAGATTTTCTGATGTAATCATAAACAGAATATCATTCGTGAGTTTATTTGCTAAAAAACCTCCATCTAAAAACAGGGAAAAAAGAAAATTTCACGTAGCGCGACTTGAATTTTACTTGATTAGACTTTAAATCTAATAATATCTTACTGAATCTGTTGTGTAGCAGTAGTAGCAATGGTGAATTATACCACAAAGCTACTTGAGTGCAGCCAAAAAATAAACGACATATGATTCATAAGAAGAATGTATTATTTTTTATAGAATAAATGTATAAAGTCTGAATTCAATATACCTTGCATTGTTCAGGTACATTACATGGATCTATATTGAAAAGTTTTTACAGTACATTGTGGTCTATTGTACAGTTTGATATTGATTGATATTGAATCTAAGAAAATTCACTTACCTATTTAAAAAAAAATTAGTTTATTACAATTTTCGATTTTGATAAATAATGCACGCAGACATATCACGCCGGTTATATACTATAATTCATTTAGAAATAAAAATAAATTGTATATATGTAGTTCATTATTAATCTTAAATGGCTGCAAAATTTTTAATATGCTACAAAAATAGCGTTAAGAGATCTATGACATCTTGGAATTTGTGCATATTTTACTAATTACTTAACATTGATTAATGATACACGTAATAGAAAATATGTACAAACGTTCAGTCCTCTCAGACTAAGCAAGGTGATGTCTTTGTGAGAGTGTTGCTCATTTGTAACACTGTACAGCTTGATCTTGAGAACCGCCGATCATCTTCTCGAATGAGTAGATAACAAACTGCACCATAGATCTCCTTAATAGCAACAAGTTCATATATGAGTAATATTCATATTTGCGTAATCCTTGTCACGTTATTTCGGATTGATGCTATACGGTGCTTCATAGTTTCTGCCTGGGGAGGTGCCGTTCTCCGCCGCTGTTGTTTTCAGCAGGCGGTTCTCGATCACTGCCTTTGACGAACGAACATTTAGCGCTATCTTTGTCATTTAAATAGATTTTACGTCATTTATGAGAGTGAGCTAGAGTGCATATAACAAACGCAAATAATTATTTTTATTCAGTGAATACAATATTCTTCAAAATACACATTATAGAGTGTGTCTAAATTATGTCAATAATGTAACCAAAAAAAGGAACAACGATTTACATCATTTGCTAATAATAAAAGTCACAGTTTGTAAATAAATAATTCTTGAAATTGTATACAGTAATCAGACTATGAAATTAAATTTCCTACTGCGTGATACGTCCAGAATATTTCTAGATTTGCACATGACATGTATAATATCACTGTAGAACATTATAATCTATGTTAATTGAATAATTTCAGTATTTTGTAATGTTTCAGATCAACATAACATCATCAAGAATTATTACCTATTTCTGTATACGTATAGTTGTATACGTATTTTATTAATAGATTAATAATATCATTTTAAATATTATAATTTTAATATAACAATAAAAGTTAAATATAAATAAGAAAAAGTCTAATATGTGTATCATTTCCTATAAATAAAAGAGTATTGCTGCGCATAATATGGCTGCGATTTCTAGGGCGGGTAGATGGTAGTGATAGGAGTAAAAATATCGTAATGAAAATAATTCGTAACGTTAAAAAATGAAATATCGTAGTTATAATATTGCAGAATAAACGCGTTCTGACCGTTTCTGTCCGGAATTTTTACCAGGGGCGGGACAAATACCCGCATTTGATGCAAAGTTTAATGTACATTTAAAGTACATTATGCGCGCATTGGCGCTCCTTGAGTGTAGCTCAATTAAAAAATAAATATATATTGTTTTAATTAATATATTTATTGTATAATCCCCTCCTTGGTTAAAATATAATATAAAGATATCTTCGTCGACGAGAAAAATCACAGACCGTGCAGTTCGATAGCTAGCAAAAGAAGTTACCTCGTGAGAAATTCGCATTTATTAGGAAAATGTAGAATGAGAAATGCTTATAATGAGAAAGTAGCTCATCATCAAGTCAGAACATTTCTTTATATAGAGACATAGGGTCTGTTTTCTATTGCTGAACTGGCTGCACTAGTTCAGAGTTTATCTTTTTTCCTTTTAATGATGTGAAGTAAAAAAGATAAACTCTGAATTAGAGCAGCATGTTCAGCAATGGAAAACAGACTCATAAATATTTTTAACCAAAAATCACGTTCTTTCCTTAAAAAATATATGTCGTTATCGGAAAAGGAATTAATTATGGGATACCCTATTTATAGCAGATGTAGGAATTAAACAATAACGCTACATGTAATGGTTCGCGCAATTTCTAATGCGCACTTTCTTTAATTTATTGATAAAGAACAGGAAAGAAATCCTATGACTCTTCCTTTGTACTGAACAGTTATACAGAACAAGTTTTTGATCTCGTTTATAGTAAGATGAGAAAACAATATATTTGCATTAACGCTTCGTGGTTGCTTTACTCAGGATTACTACGCGCGCTAATCGATAACATAATCACTTTTAATATTTCTTGTTTACGAGAAACGTGTAGTTAAAATTCGGTATAAGACAAGATTCGGTCTCTTACGTATTTTTGGACACAAGTTAAAAGTAATTTGCTAATACTATGCATATAAAATATTGCGGAAATAATATTACATTCTCCTGGTATATATAGCTGCAACTTCGTCAGAATTAATTAAACAAGATTGGGTACTGAACACTTATATTTGAACTTCATTTTACGATAATTTGTACCATTGTAACGTTTAATTTGGTTAACTGAACAGTAACTTTTCCTCTATCATGGTATCATGAGTTTAGAACTTAAATATAAATGGACTATGCAAAATAGTCCAGCAGTTAATTGAGAAATGCGTTAATGAGCCATCGTAGAACTCGAGAGAATTGGAACAATCATCTTCGGAGCAATCGGTTGCTTAGAAAGAATTACATTACATCATCAATATGTCCTTACGCTAGACATGCATTTTGCTGCCTTTCAACAATCTCATACATGTAACAGCGACAGTTTGTAAGCGCTTTTGCCGTTTATCGTCCCAGTAATTCTTACATTATCATTTGATTTTCACTAAAATAAATCACAAGCAATTATTATTGTTAATATAATATTGGTCGCCCTTAGCCAATTCTGCTAATTCTTATAATTACAACGAATGTTACATTATGAGATTATTGATCAATGATCCCTATCACCATTTTGTACGATAAGGTTAAAATTTACTCCTCTGCAGAGATTTACAAACGTATGTAACAGATGATGTTGGTTAAATGGCGCCTTCTTGTAGCAACGCGAAGAAAAGATTTCGAAAGCCGTGTTTAAATAATTTATAATCTCAAGTATTATACATATTGCTTTTCTCGAGCGTGCATCTTGGCATTTGTCACAAATCGTCAGTAACATAATAAATGCATCAAATACATTCGATGTACGAATTATTCGCAAAGTTTAATAGAAAATGTGATGTAACTTGATATTTCTTTACAAGAGAATGTAAACTGTACTATCACGGTTCTCAATATCTCAATATTCTCTGGTTGAAATTCAGTCTTATAAACAAAAGGAGTTATCTACATACTTAAAGCAGACTATCTTTACAGAGAAAGAGAGAGAGAGAAATCATTATGTCTTATATTACATTCTTGAATTATTGGTAAGAACCTAAGATTTATGCATCTCGCATAATCGCATAATTTGTAAAAACCTATTGAAACAAACTCTTTTCACTATTCTAAGTGTTGGGACACCAGTAGAACCCGATTATTTATGCGCACAATAACGCATAATTGAGACCTTTTGCAGCATAATGTCATTTTCCCGCATAATTTCGCATAATGTTGCCAAAACACCGTATTTTCATCATAACATATCATAATTTCACGAGTTTAATCACCTCTATCAAGTTAGCCCCCCCTCCATCGCAAAAATAATCCGCACCTATTAAAAAATTTAGTGCTATTTATATGTGCTAATGTGTTGCTCTAGTCCGGATTTTGTTGCTCAAGCCGTTTAGCAGGAAACGGCGATGAAATATAATGTTTTTAGAAAATACGTATATCCGAATACTTAACAGAGAGCACTATATTGACTACATCTTAAACAACGTTATATTTCTAAAATGTTTTTACGCTATCTTAAAGCAACAAAATAGCAACAAATTCTGGTATAAACGTTTTTTTTTTTATTTAAGCACTTTATATATATTTTTTCGCATGGGGGCTAACTTGACACTGATTCTAGCCTCACCACATACTAAAAAACACATATAGTGCTCAAATCCAAAAAAACAAATACACCAGAATTTGTTGCTTTTTTGTTGCTCCAAGATAGCGTGAAAACATTTTTGAAATATAAGGTTCTGTAAACAATGCCACTAATAAATACTGCATCTTCGACCGTTATCTACGACTTCGATGGTTAAAAACTAAGTAAAAGAATTTGTTACTCGGCTCTCTTTGGTCTTAAAATATTATATGAACCGTGCCCTATTAGAATATGCAACGTATGATTTTGTTGCTCGCCCCTAACTGCAAATAAACAAATTATTTATCTCCGCGTCGACCGTTATCTACGACTTCGATGGCTAAAAATTATAAAGTAAAAGAAACTTTTACTTATATAGTTTTTAGTCATTGAAGTCGTAGATAACGATCGACGCGGAGATAAATATTTGCAGTTAGGAACGAACAACGAAATCATACGTTGCATATTCTGGTAGGACACGGTCTATAGAATATTTAAATAACAAAAAGACCCGCCGGATTAGAGCAAATAGATGACTAGAGCAACAAATTAGCACATAAATAGCGCTAAATTTTTTAATAGGTGCGGATTTTTTTTACAATGGTGGGGGGGAGGCTAACTTGCTAGAGGTAGTTTAATCACAGTTAATCGATATACATTCAAATTCGAATCTAGTGAATTCTGGTCAACACTTCTGTACCTTTATTTTTTTAGTTCAGTTACTAGGTATTGCTTGTGTTGTATCTCAAGAGATACTTTTAGTTTATTTTATGTTCTTCATTTCATTAATTAAATTTTATAACAATTATAACTCAAGTTAGAAAATTCCATGCATATTTCATACTTAAATTTAATTTTTTTTATTTAATAAACTGCCTCTATAGATGGATTATTGTATCTGTATTTTGATTTCTTATTTCCCTCGACCCTCAGTGTACTCATTAAACTCCATCTCTACTGCTAGACAGTGGTTTGTCCCAAAGCAATAATGGTATTTAAAGTACATACTAAGAAACAAGATCATACACACTAAAATTCAGCTTATTTTAGACCGCATAATTTTGCATAATTTCAATAAAATTTCACGCATAATCAGGCATTTTTAAATGCATAAATCTTAGGTCCTTAATTATTGGGTACAGAAACGACCCTTTGCAATTGAATTAAAACTCTACTGAAAACTTAAGCTTTTATTTCGATTATTTACCGAAAACTGGAAGCTGTAAATGTCTCTTTAAAACACATATGTTTCTGGCGAATGTTAGGGAAGAGATTTTGCCTTTCTTTTTTTTTTTCATATATAATAAAATGTTTAAAACTTTGTGTGTATACAATAGTTGCAATGCATTTTTTAAATAATATACTTTAGACATTTAAATCTAAAACAGCTGGAATTTATTATTGCAAAATACAATAAAATATAAATACATGAACAAAGAATCTTATAAAATAATGTGATGTAATAAAAATGTAAAACAACGGCAGTAAATCGATAGAATATTCGCATTTTTTAAATAATATACTTTAGACATTTAAATCTAAAACAGCTGGAATTTATTATTGCAAAATACAATAAAATAAAAATACATGAACAAAGAATCTTATAAAATAATGTGATGTAATAAAAATGTAAAACAACGGCAGTAAATCGATAGAATATTCGCATTTTTTTTCCATAACGTGATCTGTGCGCTGAATTGAGCGAAGAGATATCTCGAAATTAATAATAAATTAAATAAATTAAATACCGAAGATCGATGCGAGATGATCTCGTGGAATTTCAGAGAAAGGCAAAGTCTTTTTACAAAAATGCATACATTACTTATATAATGCTCATCGATCGGCGGTAGCGTTTTCTAGTACTAGTTATAACAGGAACCGATACAGGAGCGGGAGGTGTTACAGGCGTAACTGGCGTTATCGGTGTAAGAGGAGTTAAAGGAGTTTCAGCCATTTGGGCTGAAGAGGGGGGCCTGAGCTACCAAATGTAATTTTCGGTTTGTGGAGCTCGCATTACTCCCACGCCTCCGCCAAGCCTCCTGTAATTCATACAACCACATAGTTTCCATTGATTCTGTTCCGGATCGTATACTTCAATTGTTTTCAGATACGCAGTTCCGTCGAATCCGCCTACTGCATACAATTGACCGTTTACTACCGCTAGACCCACCTGAAATACACGATGACGATTGTTAAAATCTGATTTATCATTTTATAATTGTGGTTAAATTTTGAAATTCAAACATTGATGTTGTCTATTACACGGACAAATCATCTAACTGCTCTTTCATATATTTTCATGTTTCAAGATATCTGTAATCCTTATAAACAAAAAAAAACTTACTCCACTTCTCCTAGATGTCATCGCTACTATAGGACTCCAGGAATTCGTATGCGGATTATAACGTTCCGCGCTGGAAAGCTCCATACAATCGTCTCGTCCTCCCACAGCATAAATTACATTATTAAATACAGCACAGCCTAGATGTTTACGTCTCGTAGACATCGGGGACACTTGGGACCATTTGTTCTGTCTTGGATCGTATCTTTCTACCGTATTAAGAGGTGACTGTCCATCAGACCCGCCGATGGCATATAAATAACCTCCGAGCACTGCAACCGCCACTCCCAACCTTCTGGTAGTCATTGGCGACACTTTAGACCATTTGTTTTCTTTAGGATCGTATCTGCGAAGTTAAATATATCGTTACAAAGTGCTAACACACTATTTTACATATTTGTATATGTATTTGAACATTTGTCAGAAAATAATTAACATAGATACTTTACCTTTCCACGTGATTAAGGCATTGCACTCCATCCTGGCCTCCAACCGCGTACAGAAATCCATCCAATACAGCAACACCCACGCTGGTCCTGCAGGAAGTTGTAGGAGCGACGTCGCAAGACCACTGATTCGTTTGTGGGTCGTATCGCTCGATGCTATTTAAGTAGCTTTGTCCGTCATGCCCGCCGACCGCGTATAACAAGTCATTTAACACCGCTACGCCCACTCCGCATCTCCGTTTGCTCATCGGTGCGACCATTTTCCAATCGGCAGTATTAGGATCAAATCTCTCAACGCTGGCAATAGCGTCACCCGAACACCATCCACCAACAGCGAACAACACCTCCCCCCGTCTTGTAGGCTTCCTGGGTCTCGTCCTAGGTCCCTGCATCAATGGTCTTTCTTGCGGCAAAAGTAGGTAATTCTTCGCTTCATCCACGAGATCTCTGCAAGCATCATCAGAACGAACCAATAGATCCGATCCGACGGTGCCGACTAAAAATTTTGGACTGAGTAGTGGCAGTCGCACGTGCTGTAAGACTTGTGCCAGATGTTGCCTTCTCTCCGTGACATTGTACTTCACCCAATTCATCACGGCGCTAAAAACCTGCTCCTCCGTACGTACGTTTAATTCATCCGATGAAATAATATCTACCAACTGTCCGACAGGTAGCAACAAAAATTCTTCGCTCTCCATTACCTACAAAGTACATAATAAAAGCAATAAATATCTCTAAATCGGAAAGTAACAACCAACGTCATATTTTTCATGAACGTGTCATACCTCTTGGAAATTATGTTGAGTAAATTTATCGGCAATACGCAGAAGTTCGCGGCACGAGTGGGTATCCGCGAACGCCCGAATACCCAAGCAATTTGATGGATCTAATTGGCGTTTGAGAAATTCGCAACATATATCTTGAATTTCTGCTAATTGAAGAAGGCACGCTGCTGGAAGGAGAGTTTGAACATTAGCTTCTTCGACGATAATGTGAGAAGTGTAACAGAAGTCTATGAGTAACTCCATAGCCATTTCGTCTATGTCGCGTATCGTTACTTCAGTCTGTCTAGATTCCGCCAGCTCCCCAGTAAACATGGCCCTGAAAGAACAGAGAAAGAGAGACATAGAATTTGTCACAAGATTACGCAGTTCACTGCAATACGTTTAAATACAAAGAAAAATAACAAACGCGCGTTTGCGTCATTATATCATTATTACCTGAAGTATGGGCTACATGCTGAAAGGATGACGCGATGGGCGAATATCTTTCTGGAGCCGACATTGAGGACAACGTCGCACAGCTCCCGATGACGGCGTAGAACATTAAGCTCGGTTAACGTCGCGCGAGGATGCTTCTCAGAGGTATGACTGAGGCGTGCTGGGGAGGGAGCGCGTTCCACGACTATTTCGCCCATCCTCTGCGAGGATGGGGCGCCCGCAGCCACTCTCCCCGAGGCACCCCTAGTCCCCCCGGCTAGCTGGAGGCGCAGCGGGGGTGACGCCCAGCCCCACACGGAATCTATCTGCAACACCATTCACCAACCACCGCAGGTCTCAAATGTGCCTGCAGCAGGTCCCCTAATGTTGTGTGGTTTCCCTAGAACGACAAAATGTATCTTTAATGTCATGTGTAAATACATATTCCTAAGTAAATAAGATATTTGTTAATCATTGCTTGTGTAGAAAGTAATTAAAGTAATTTGTTAAAGTAAAGTGTTAAAGTAATTTGAAGTAAGATACTGATTAAAATTAGGAAAGGGTTAAAAAAAATACATACATAAAACATATTCTAACTTCTACACGAGAGGTACCAAGGCTTTATATAACCATGTGAATCATTCAGAGCAGTGATAAGTGCGATCCCCTTCTTTGAAATAGCGTGTGTTTAGATGGTGTCTCATCTGACATCTCTTTATGTTTCTTTCTAGCAAATATATCTCCAGGCATACCGATTACATTTTTGTGATTTGAAAGCCTTCACACGTTGGTTAGTTAAAGCTTCTGAAAGCTCGCATGCACTCCACATTCAAAATCCAAACAAACATAAAGAGAAACGTGTGTAGACGGCAGCCTTCCCACTAAAATTTCCAGGGAATGGACAATGCAAAGTGCGAGAGACCGAGACGACCGGAGACGAATGTTTACGTCGCGGGCACGATCGAGAACAGGCTGCGAATGTAACGTCTCGCCAGATCTCTGGAGCATCCTCGCACCTCATCGTAAAAGAGGATCGTGAGGGACGCAGGTGCAAGAAGCATGTCGCTCGCGAGGAATGTGTGTACAGTAGAGATCAGGATTACCGCAGGTGTGTACGCACTTTCGTTCGCTTTCCTCGGACCGCCAGGCGATATCAATGAGAGGGAGAGAGAGAGAGAAAGAGAGAGAAATAGAGCTGTCAGAGCACTGTGCTCGCGGTCCTCGGTTTCGGTGCTCGCCGACGTTTTTGTGTCAGCGTGGCCTCCCGTCGCGTAACATCGGACGATTCGGACGTCGCCGACGGCGCCGTTGGCGTTTGCGATCGTAGTCAAAAACACACTGCCGCACTGCGAGCTATCACGAGGATGCTCTCATTTTGACGTTTTCCCGTGACGATGCATCACGGTGCGCGTCTCTCGTACCCCGACCGCTGTCGTGAACTCGCCTCGACTCGACCCAACTCCCATAAGATAGAGGGGTTGGAGGTTGGACTGGTTGGAGAAGGAGGAACACTCTCGCACTCGATATCGCAATTATGCCGAGTCTCGATATTTCGATAATCGAATATTTCGATAGAATGTGAATCGACAGCAGAAACATCCAGACAGCATAAAATATTTATGATAATTTTAAAAATTTATTTTCCAAAAATATTTCATAAAGATTTTAGAATAATACAAAAATTATTACTAACAACATGTAAAATATATTTTAGAAATGTATTGAAAACTATTTCTTGTATATACATTGAAATGTTTTTTGATATCCTTTGGCAATATAATATAAACATTTATTATAAACATTTCAATCCATATTAGATATATCTCTGTGACAAATATTGAAATATTATTTTTGAAAATATTTCATTTGACTTGCATAGTATCACACGTGATGATACAAGATCAAAGTTTCATATTCAAATATTTCGTCATTATTAGTAGAACGTGATGAATACGAAACAAATTGATTTCGGGACGACTGGCATTGCAATTTATTTAATTAGTAAGTAAAACCTATATATCAACCCTGTATTTATTCCTTATTGTAATATATTTAACATTTAACCGTCGCGTAGATTCGGCATTCGCACATTGACGTTCCATTAGAACGCATTATTTCGCAAGACTTATTCGGCCGAAGATGTTTTGCGTGAATATTCGACAAAGTGATTGTTGATATTGCAAATATTGCAGATATCAACTTACAAAAATCTACAATATCAACTTGTATATTTAACTAATATATCAGGATCATAAAGCAAAAAAATGACTGCTATATATGAAGCAAGCGTATAGCATTTATTGCTGAAATGAGAAACGCGAAAGTAAAAACGGGACGCGTAGTGACGCCGCGCGCGGCGCGGGCGCTTTTTTGGCGCGTGAAGTTGCCCGCGCGGAAACGAAGCCATCGCCATATTGATTACGTTCTCCTTCCACTAAATTCCACTTCCAGAAGGCGGCTGACACGGAACGGATCGGCTCCCGAACGAGTGACGTCGCGGCTCATTTTAATCGGTAAGTATAACACATATTAACCTTGTATGCGTTATATTCACTGCGGTATCTATCGCGCAGTATAGATTTAGAGCTCGGGTGTTGATATTTTCTGAAAATACGTACTTTACATACGTGTTCCGCGATACTTGTTCGGCCGAAGGCGCGCATCGCATCGCGCGAGCAATATCGCGAAAGTGACGATCGCATTTTCGAGTGTCGCGAATATTTACACGCTATTCGCTAGAAAATATGTAAAATAACAATCGACACAATCGTAATAATAGGCGAGCTTGCAATATTTGATTTTCAAGTTTGGAGAATTCATGATCACAAAGGTGAGAGTGGGATGCTGGGATGTGTAGCGAGTGTATAGCGACGCCGCGCGCCGCGGCGCCTATCGGCGTGAGAAGTTGACCGCGCGCGAGAAACGAAGCGCCACCGCCGTATTAATTACGTTTTCCTTTTCCAGAACGCGACGAATACGAGACGGAGACGATTCAGTTTCGGAACGAGTGGCATGACTTATTTAATTGGTAAGTATGTAACATGCATTAACTTTGCATTTCACATTTATTGCAATATCTATCGCGAAGTATAGATTCGGCGCTCGGATATTAATATGATAATCCGTTCGAATGCGTATTTCGAAAGCCTTATTGTTCGACCTATTGTAATATCTATCGCGCGAATCAATCTAGTGACGCCGCGTCGCTTTTTTAGCACCCGTAAGACCTTTTACGTCATCTTACACAGATATACATTTCGTAGCACTTTTATTTGAAATATCGTTGATATATATCGAATGTGCCATAATTTCTTCTACATTTATTTCTCCGCTGTCGTAATATAATTAAGTACGCGTCGCGTGTGATTAATATGTCGAGAGTATCATACAAAGTATATGGCAAAGCTATGCGATGATTGTATTGTAGTGATTACTTTAATCGCGTTCAATTGCAATTATTTGTTTCAGGAAACAGATGTGAGTGCCGAAGGAATAACAATGCGGAATGAAGAGAAGAGCCGAAGGAAGCGAGGACCAGATGTAACAAATAGCGAGAGAGGTGAGCATTTCATAATCTATAATCTTCTATTAATTGTTACTGATAGGAATAAATATTTATTCGCAGTATTGTTTTCAGATCACTGTGTAATATAATAATGTATTGCATGTTTAATACATTGTTTAATAAATAAAATATCTTGGATCATATTTTGAGATTTTTGTAATATTTAATAAATTATTTATGGACATAATTAATATTAATAAATATGTATAAATTATTAATTGCTAATATATCTAAAATATTTCTAAATAATTAAAATTTATAATAGTTTAAATTATATCTAAAAAAAACATAGTTGATATCTAAAAAAAACATTTTTTATTAAGACCTTATTCTTTTATTAAATATTTATTTAAATTACGAATAAAGTAATACTTGAGTATAAAGTTGTTCTTCCATATATTTATTTTAGACATTATTTATATTTGAATTTTTTCGTATGTCACAGATCAGTCATCTTGTATATGTATAACTCGTCTATTGTGTAATGCAAGTGAAAAAGAGGGTCTGGATGATAGAACTCGAGAGGAAAATGAGGAGGTCTATGATGAGAACTATCGATGTCCCGGTGGAGCAACCTTGCGGTAAGCATTATTGCTTACTTGCGTAACATTAGTTGTTTTATTATAATAATTGAAAGATAATAATTAGAGAAAAAAATAATCTAAAACTAAATTTATTCCTATACAGATCTTTTTGAAAAAATTATAATTATTTCGATAGATATTTAATTAAAAAGCCGTAACAAAATTCTATGCATGTAACAATTATCTTTTGAATCATTGATTATTTTTGAGCGCCGTTTTAATTGAATCTTATATTTGTATTACAGAATTATCGTAGCTATGGCTGACAACTCCGCTGTCGATCGATGAGTGACAAACAACGAAACAACATTATTAATAAGGTAATAAAAATTGTATAAGATTATATTTACATATAATTATAATTGTACTAAAAATAAATACAGAACTTCATGGATCCGTTATCTTAAAATAAATGGGCTATAAATGTTTATGACAGATATTTTATCTCGGACTCGTTTTGCATTACTTATTAATTTAGTGTGCTAATGTGCTTGAGGCTGCACTCGCACAGGTACACAGAGAAAGAATAAATAGAGTAATGATTATTTAACTATTTATAAAAATAGAATTAAAATCAGGACCAAATACATTAAAAAATTATTAAACTATACTTGTTTCAAATACATTAAAAATAATATATCGAATTTGTTAACTTAAAAGAATGTAGAAATAAAATTTTTCTTTTCTAGACAATAAAACTCAGACAACAGAAATCAGAAAAAGATACTTATATCTAGAGTTGTATCTTACAATTCATAAAAATAAATAGTTAAAGAGCTTATTTTTCTAAAGATCTTTTTCGGAAAACGTATAATTATTGAAATAAAAATGTCTACATGAATAATAAATAAGAAGTTTAATACGCGTAAGAATTATTTAATATCAAATCATTTATTATTTATATGTTTCAGAAGAAAACAATGCGGAAAGTGTCGCATCGAGGGAGCTGACAACCCGAGAGGACAGCCTGAGAGGAGGAGGAGGCCTGGGAGAGGCATCAGGTGCCAGCGGAACAACTTTGCGGTAAATATTATTTTTTATTTTGTATAAGAGTATTTTTTTGTTTATCCTTTTTGTTTCACCATAATTTAGAAATAATAAGTTAGAAGAAGAGGAGTAATTTAATAGTTTATAAAAATTGATTCTTGTAAAGATTATTTTCAAAAAATGCATAATTATTTAAATAAATATCTAATTAAATAATGAATAAAAAGTTCGATGTCATAGAAATTATGTTATAAAATATTGGGTTTTTTTAAACACCGTTTTAATATGAATTTTATATTTGTATGTTACAGAATCAACGTAGCTACGTGGCAGATATAATTCCGCGGTTGCGCATCAGGGTCGGTGAGTGATAAATTAACATATTTATTGTAATAACAGATGTGTGGCAATTAAATTGTTAAATATATGTATCATATGATTTAGAAATGTATGCAATTTGATAACAAAGTATTGCTTCTTAAGATGAAAATTATGGGCATAGCACGGACATACACTAAGACTTTATTGGCAGTGCCAGAAAATGTATATGCCAAGTAGTTCCAATATGTTGAAAATAGGTGCGAGTGGCATATCAAGCAGTCCAGTAAAACGGTAAGAGCCTAAGTAGAATGGCTGATTCATAATTTTAAGACAAATGTTTTATGTTTTAAATCTTTGTTTTTATAATAGTAACACACAATAAGGCATATTGTGCGTTACTAAAAACAAAGATTTAAAGCATAAAATATTGTCTTAAAATTATAAGTTAACTATTTTGCTCAGGCCCTAACAAGCAAAACGCCGCGGCGCCGGCCGGCGTAGCCGCTCTCAGGTTTCTCTCTGGTTCCAATACTCACTGTCATTAACTAAAAATGTTTAGTGAACGCGACGTAACTATAGATTTTATTGAGAGTGCATATTGGAACGCAGCCCAGAGAGAAGCCTTTTCTCTGACGAGAGGCCGATTTTACTATCTTCTGTTAACTTTATCGGCCAATTAATTTTAAGAATTGCCGCTGTATATAAAGTTTAAAACTGATCATCTCTATCCTAATTTCTTGGCTGTCAAAAATCTATATTGCTATTGCCACGTAGATGCATTGCAAATGTTTGAAAAGCATGTGAGATTGTAGTTTTTTTCGAGTAGCTATTTTGTTGCGAGACAGTTTTTGAAGTTTACTGTTGATAATTCTGGGGATTTAATCGGGGCCACTATTTCCAACGTCTGTTAACTTCTAACCAACCGTTGACTTTTAAGAATATGAAAATTTAAGTTGGATATTTCGAAAGTTGACGGTCGGTTAGAAGGTGGAAATACTGGCCTTCGGCCGATTACGTTAACCGGAGGTAAATAATGAGAGAGCCTTAACATTATCGATTGTCGATACAAACTTTTCGACCGTCAACATATATAAATATCTGAACACCTTTATAATACTGCAATAATAAATTTATGATTTTTTATTATATAAATGCTTCATAAATAAGCATTTATATTGACAATTTAATTGTTATATTATTATTTATATTGTCTCGCAAAACTGCATTTTTTTTACTTAGCACTGTCATAGATATTTCAATTTGAACGATAAATAATATACACATAATATATAAATTTTAAAAATAAAGGATTAATTTATTAAATTTAAATTTTTTGCAATATACATTTATAATTATACTTTAAAATTTTTTACATAAAATATAATTTTGTTACAAAATTTTCATTATTGTTAACATCTTTTTCCTTCTGCATTTTTCTATAAATAAATTTTGTAACATCTATAATATATCTACATATATTAGAAATGGCACAAATTAATTAATTAATTTTGATTTTGATTGAAATACAACGTACGATAGCGATTCGTTATTCATTGTTGCGGCACTTCTGATATCTGATGTAAAGTGCAATATTACCATTTATTTAACTTTTTGTCACTTTTTCGTCTTTATACTTTCACCACCATGTTAGTCGAATCTACTTGGAGACCAGTCGTTCTTGCGACAGACGTGACGCGATTTGTAAACGTACATAGCATCTCTCAACGGTGAAAGCGTCAATCATTCGCATATTATTGGCTATCACAATCATCCTTTCGAGATTTCAGAATTTATATATGGATATGCACAACACGGGGGGGGGGGGAAATGACATTAATTTATACAAACATACATATATATACAAAATGCATATTTCTTCGATTATTTATCATATACATATGTACATTCGTTATGTACATTTATTACACATGTGTATAAAAAACGTTGATTACATATAGCGTACATATTTCTCGTTTCTTCATGTGTAACTACCGCGGGAGAAGTGAAGGAAAGAGGGTGCGCATATGTGTGTTCCAGGAATTATATTACAAGACAGAGAACATTGACTTTTGTTAATATAATACAGATGTATCATGTTATTAATATTTCTAAAGTAATAATGTATCATCTAATAATATCATCTGCTTTATTTCAACACGTAGACAGAAAAGAGTTTATTAAATATTTCTTTCTCTTTTGTAATCCTTATTCCATCAAGAAGTTGAGCACTGTTAAATTTGTATAATAGTGTTAAATAACACGCAATTTGAATCATTCCTATACGGTCACTACTGCTCTTACTCGCAATATCTCGTCAATTTAACTAAAACGACGTTAATTTAACTAAATCAATGGAGTTAAAATAATACTGTTTTGTGTTAAAATAATAAATTTCGTAGTTAAATAGTAGTTAAAAGTAACAAAATGTTATTGAAGTAACTCATCAAGATATTGATTTAAATAACTTTCATCCTTTAATATTGAACAGTGAGGGAGTTGAGGGAGACATTATTGCGCAAATTTTCTTAACGAACACAACAAATGGACAATATGCGATCGGAAAAGTCTATCTACTCGAGAAAGCAGATAAAGAAAGAAAAAGAAAAAAATAGCATTACAACTTTTTTATCGTTCATTATCGAGCACGGCCGATATCTGCGGCGGTCGGTGCACGATATAATTTTCATTTCTCCATGACAGAGAACACGAACGCGTTTGAAACGCGAAACATAACAATGCGCGTCGCCGTTTCATTGCTTGTATATCGAAATAACTCGGTCGTATAGTCCTCCCTGGGACACGTGTGCATACCGCGAGCACCGTTCGTTAGTACGTAGTCGAGCGATAAAACGACGCCGCCGTACGTCGTCGTCGTCGTCGTCCGTCGTCATCGTACCTGCAAAGCGTTTGTGAAACATTAAAAGCCGCAATATGCGACGTTGTCGCCTAATGACGCCCCTCGAGACGCCGCCGCCACGATAATTATTAGCGCGACGGCTTTATTGACGGTACACCGGAGAATACGCTCTCCTCGTCTTTCTCTCTCTCTCCCTCACTGTGGTGGTACGTTATAATTCTGCGCGATGCGACGACGTCACTTTTGTTAATGTCGCACGGGGAATACGGCGATAAGGCGCGCCGACACCGCGCGGTTCAACAGAACCGCTGCTCGTTTGCGCCGCATTAATCTAGAATTCAGATACATTCGATATATCTTGTTTAATGTCTCGTTTGCTTCTTCTTTTTTCTTTCCAATTCTTCGTATCTCGACGCTGGAGAAAGTACGCTGCTTGCGCAAAATTATAACGAAATCTCTATGTGCGATATTAAATTTGGAATTAATGTTGGGTACAATGCTATTAATCTCTCAGGAATATTAAAATATTTTCTATAATTACAATTACTATATATACACACATATATAACTTGGAGTGTAAATTAATGAGAGAGGAACAAAAAAAGAGAGCCTTTAGGTACTCTAATATATCATTGTTTTAAGTAAAAAATGAATAAATCCTTAGTTTATAAGTATGTTAGTTCCTTTAATTTTATAATTTTCTAAGTACCTATTAAAGATCGGCAATCGTTAAACTCGTCAGCATGCAACTTTCAGAGGATTCGTGAGAAATACGTTTGAATAATTTACAACTAAGCAGAATAAACAGGAATGATGGTGCAAATTGATAAGATCGCGGCCATTGTAAAGTAATCGCGTTATTGAGGCGTTTTTATTAAAACCGCCCCTGTATCGATCAGTCCTACGTTTTTCTTAACTCATTTGTATCATATTGTCCTCATTTGGGAAGGTCTAATATTATTAAGCGCCTGTATATTTATATAGTTCGAACGACACGATTATCTTTGCATCACGTCCTTTAAATTCCTCAAACACAATCAAGACTTGAAGAAATGAAAATACTGAAGAATTTGAAATACTTTCAAAGAAATGATGATAAATCATGCGAGGAATAAACATAACGCAAATGCAACAAAATTCTTAAATGCTTAAGTAATTAATGCAAAAAGTACGCTCATGAACGTTGGTTTGCTGAACAATTTACAATTAATTAGGTTTCGTGGGTTCTATCATCATTTGAGGTTCTATCACCGCGGGTATCAGAAACCGCTACACAGGTGTTGCCATTGATTCCCGCTGGGAAATTAACACTAACGCGAGCACTTTACATCACGAAGTCAGACGTCAGGTGCGCGACGTCTCGGCGCTGCGACTCAATGTTGCTCCAATTCAAATAACGCTTTACATTGCATCCGGCATCTCGAAAAGAGTGCTTAATATAAGTGCGCGCGCAGATGAAATGTACTTATGTTATTACAAATGTATAGGCACACTATAAGTTTCACGAAAATTTCACGATAATTGCAGCGAAAGTGTTATACTACGTAGATTGCACGCGAGTCCGTATACGCATTCTTTTTGTGAGGCAGAAATTTGCGCTGTTTAAATGCGCACGAAGTCTATCATTATTTCCGTTGCGAGAGGTTCGAGGATGCGAATTCAATATAATATTGCATGTTGCGTAAATCACGTTTCGAAATTTCAATCGCGTGACGTGGCTGTGATCCTTTATTTGATCTGCTATACACGCACGTTTCTCCGCTGCCTCACCAAATTTTTACTCAAGCGCGATATTTATAGAATACAGAAATTCTATACGCAATTGACAGACTGCGTACGGGTATTTGTATAGTTTTTCCATCTCTCTAGAATATCAATCAATACTTACACAATGTCATACGATTTTAATTGCTCGGTCGACGACGCGCGTCTTATATGCGATGCGTTGTGGTAAGTCGCGACCACGATTGTGACTTTTCTTTACTGACGTGGAAAATGCTTTTTCTCTATACCGCAACTTACTACCGTTATTAGATAATATTCGCTGAAAAAGTAATGAAGAATGACTTCTCAAGGAAATTGTCAACAGCTAGATAATACAGTATGGTTTGCCATCGCGCAATAGCGGTAAATGTCCGGACGTTTAACTTTGTACAGGTAAACATATCACTCTCTACGTGTGCGTATAAATATACCTACATACGTATCAATTTTTAATCTCTAAGATATACCGTGAACATTAAAAAACTTGCATTATATTGTAAGTTATTATAATTTTTTAAATAAATAATTTATTTATAACAATTTATACTATAATTTTTTAGACGTAACAAATAATTTATTTATAACAATATATAATGTTTTAAACGTAACAAATAATTCATTTATAACAACTTTGTTATGTATAGCAAGGCTATAATCAGTGGAATATTTGTTACGTTTAAAAAATTATATTGATATTGCAATTTATTTGTTATAAATACAACTGCTCTCATATCACAAGATTTCTTTCTCATTTTAGTTGAGCTTGGCTTTTTTAATTCATATTTTAAGATATCCCCGAATAATTACAATAATACTTTCGTATACATAAAACTTGTTTAATGTGACTTTTACTAGAATATTTTCTTGTATACGACTCTTTATCTCTCGTGGACGCATTTACTTGACGAGCGCATGCATTTCGAGATCTCCCTTGATTTCGACTTCAGGGGGGGAATCAGGTGCGAACGGCACGGGACGCGAAATCGGCCGAAACGGGAGCGTGCACCGTAAACGTGTAATTGACGCGAAAGCGTAATCGATAGTGCACTTAGCGAATATCCGTGTGGTACGTGTGTTACATACATACACAATGTACGTACGCGCGTGCGGATGCGTCGTGAAACGGTACGGAAGCGAGAGAAGCAGCAGGTGAGAGATAGAGAAATGCGTGAGGGCCGTGCGCTCTCGTGCAGAAAATACGAGCACGCACGCACGCACGCGCACAAACACAAACACACACACACACACACACACACATATACGTGAGGCGTACGTCACATTCGCGTGCCGGAGACACCGTTCTTAATTCCGGGGTCCTTGGAGGACTTAATAATGATAACGACACCGATGTGCCAGAAAAGCTCGATGTAAATCGCGGGGCGTAATCGCGGCTCTCTGTGTAGGTCGCCGCTCGAGTTTATGAAACTGCGAATGCGTGTATAATGTGTATCGTGCGTCACGTTACCCCGATCACACGCAATGACATCAAAAGTCTTAAATGCATGCGAACTTCACCGCGGAAATTCAGTATATTAATATTCGACAGCTAATTAATGGTTCTCTCTTGATGAAGTTCCTGGAAGTCGTAAAGCACAAATATATTTCCAAATACTTTTTTCTTAATATCGCCTGATACTATGATAATATTTTCTAATTATAGTAGCTATATATTTAATTGTCATACCTATAGCAAAAACCAAGTACGTAAAATGCAAGGCATAAACTTAACAATTGGAAATTATTTCAAAGAATATATTTGTATACAAAAAATTAAGATGGAACATTTTCTAGTCTTATTTTCGCATAATATATAAGTTCTAAAGATTTTGTTAAAATAATTGTTGTCAACAACTCAACTATCTACAAGAAAGAAAAAATTCTGGAATTTTAATAAAACCGTGCTATTATTGCATATTCCATGTGAAAGTTTTTAAATTTGATGTTATAACTAATTCTTATGATTGAGTAAAAATTGCCGAAATACGAGTTACACATATATGAAAATAAATCAATAGTATATAATATTTGAGAAATGTGAAAGGGGTCGAAATAGATATGTTTTTACTATAGATGAATAAAAAGTAAATAAGGAATAGCAAGTATGATATATTCGATACACATTATACAATTATACAATATTTAAATTCAATATTTCAGATATAGTTGGCAAACGAGTTAATCCCCAGTCACCTGGGGATTTCTTCAATCTTCTTTCAATGTTCTTTTGAGAATGCGCTTGATTCAACGTCTCGAGACGCAGGTACCAAGACGAACCGTATAATTTTACGAGGCTTAAACGCGGTTACCGGGTTTCCGCGGCGAATCTGTTCCGAGGACAGGCATCATTTGCATTTTTCGTGCGTATCATTATCCGCGTGGAAGTCGCTGTCGAGATTGAAGCCACGAGGGGAAGAAAGAGAGAGAATGAGCAATGAAGAGAAAAAGAGGATATGTGCGCTCGAGAATGTCGACATCGAACTCTCGACATAGGTGCCGACATTGCGCGAACGTTCATAATTACTGTGAGGTTCGCTGATCGCACCGGTAAATCGTTCAGACTTACGAGTACCTATCGAACACATTGAGAGTTCCGCCGTTGAGACGACTGAGGCAACTAATTTATGTTCTCCTGAAACGGGTAATTAATGGAATATGTTGCGATTAACGCGAGATTTTTGTGCACCCGAATGTAATATGCTTCTCGTCGTTTACGTCGCAGAATCGTGCAGCTGTTCAACAATGCAACAATGCCCGAAATTAGTGTGTATTATAGATAGAGGTAGAGAGTATTAGAGTGTATAGGTCGTCTCTAAAGTAGGCTTCAAAATAATCGATAAATCGACTTTTTATAAACAAACTTATTCAAATGATTCGAGAAGGCGATACAAAGCTGTATATTCCAACAAGCTCGATTAACTTCATATATTAGCGTATGATAGACGCCTTGTCACGGATATATAGCCGCGATCAATTTCAGTTCCACTTTGGGCGTAAGCTTGATAAAGGCTTGCACATTTCTGCGCATGTCTTATTTTCGCCAGTTACGCAAACGTAACACGCACACGTTATTTATGTGCATTATAATCGCATAATAATCGCGTCATACGTTCGTATTATTCACATGCGTGTATTAATTTCACGCGATACAACTTTATTGCGGGGCGCGTGCACCTGTATATCGCACACGGCTCATCGGCGCGAAAGCGATCGCAGCAACCGGCCTCGATTGAAATTTTCCTTGGAAATCGCTGAAAGAGGCCGAGAGAGAGAGAGAGACAGAGAGAGAAAGAAGGAGGAACAGAGAAAGAGAGAAAGAGACAAAGAGGGTAAGAGGAATCCGGCAAAGCCTGCCGCACGTCGCGTCGCGCATAACGATAATGGAGATTACAAACGCCAGTCCGTCAGTTTCTCATTCTGGGAGCGACGTGTGCTTGCGCAATATGATTAAAAGAAGCAGATTATCGTCGGCAAGGGGGCACGGGTTGGCGGCCGGCGCGGCGCGGCGGGACAGCAAGGGGCGCCGAGGGGCGAGCTCGCATCGAGCGGAGTATAGACACGAGAACGATCACTTATCGGGCTTTATTAATTTCCTTGATGGGGCCTACGTGTGACGGATTGTATGTCGGAATAAAGCGGCATAATGCCGTCGGTCGATCGTTTGTGTAGCGTCGCGGATAACGAGTCGATCGCGAGGCGGAATAACGGCGCGTGTCTCTCGTCTAGGTACTTATACGTCCAGACTGCAACTCGAACGAGGACCTGAGATCTCTCTCTTAAAAAAAAAAGAACACGAATTGAATACAATATTAGTATAAAATAACATATTTCGCGAGACAAATGCGATAACTTTCGAATATGTCTTTACGATAAGACCGGGATGCATAATTTACATTTGCATGTCTCGAGCGATTAATGCTTTTATTATAACAGATGGGGAGGAGGAAGAGAGAGAGAAAGAGAGGAAAGGACATACTTTATTTTTATCTTCGATCATTCGCGTGATATAAGGCGAATGTGATCGTGCGGTACAGGTGCAGAAATGATTCCTATAAGATACGTAACTAATTCCGAATAATAACGGTGTGTCTTTTGTTCCGTTATACGAATTTATGAATAATGTAACATATATCAGCTACTTCTTCATGTACATATGTGTATATTATCATATTATTCTGTCTCACTTTTTTCATCTATACTTACAACAAGTAATTTGCGTTTAGATATGATATCCAGTCGCGAAGAACGTTTAGAGTACAAGCGACTGCGTACTGTCATGCAACGAGAGATAAACAGAATATAATATGTTGTCTAACAATTAATTATGCAACAAAAATTTAATAAAGATCTCCTGCGTTGTTAATATACGTCTCGCTTTAGCTGAGTTTAAATCATAGATAACATATCAGGTTTTCTGGTCATAAGGCAAACATTTAATAAAAAACAGTTAATAACTAAAATAAATAAATATCACAAAATAACTAAAATAAATATATATCACATAAATATATAATCATCGACAATAGTAACGTGAAGATTCAAATTCGTTTACCAAATCTAATTAATCTACTCGAAATAAGACTGTGAGACCAAACATCTTTAGCAATTAACTAAATGTGATTAAAATTTAATTTTTAAATATATTACGTAAGAGCATTTTTGTATGCGTGCACTCTTGCAGCGTGATTGACAGCTCTACTTTCAATATCGTAATGCGGCCTATTCTAAGGAATTTCTAATTGCGAGCATAAGAAAGCGATAGCTGGTTCTGTGTTATAATAACGATTACATTCTCTTTTGAAAAGAGTATATATATATAATATATATATGTGTATGTACTCGTATCTGTAAATTATCGACATGATTGTTAGCTGGTCCAACCATGCATCATGTGTACAATTATCTACCGCGCATATTATTTTACAAGAATCAAATTGTTTCTAGTAAATATCAAATCACAAAAGTTTCATATTTATCATTAAATTATCATTTTATTTAAATATTGTATATTTCATTTTTTTTCACTATTTCAGTTATTTAATATTATCAGCTAATTAAATAAAATAATATTCACCAGTGCAGTGTATTGAGATAAACGACAATGGCTGCTATATTAAATGTTATTAGTGCAAGGGTTCTAGATAAAGTTATTTTCCCGTGCCTATTTTGTAGTGCGTATTTTACAATTACGAGGAACAATTGGGGAAAATTATATCGACGACTATAGGTTGGATCGAGGTTCAATTTTAATAAAAGGGCCGGCACACGTTAATGTCAGGATATCGCGTCGCAGTCCCACGAGTCTCTTTGTAACAGGTCAAATAATTGATGTGTACATAGCGCACTGTGGAAACAGTACGTCACCTTGTCACAAAGAAATCGAGAGTCGAGGGTGATGTGGGTGGCAAATGTGGCGCGATCGTCGATTGGAGCTTCTCTACTGGGATGGATAGCATGAAACGTTGAGGGTCGTTTCTACGTAAATAATTATCTAACTATGATTAGATCTATATTTTGAGGAATCATAATTTCTTTATTTAAGAAGACCACAAATGAAATAATAGTTTTATAATGTCTATACTATTTTTTGTACAAAAGAACTTTATGTAAAAATATATATAATAATTTGAAAACTTTAGAGATTAAATAGTATTATGTATAAAAAGATTATATATGTTAGCATTACGAATAAAAAATGTGACATTATTGAACCGCGAAAGTTAAGAGACAAATCTTTAAATGCAATGTACAAAAAATTCTCTTTGTGTAGAAAATAAGTTGCACCTTCTTTTTTACTTGCCTGCATTAAAAAATTGTTTTGAAATCCATAATTACAAATCGTACGATATCGACAACGTTCTAATCAAACAAGAGGTATAATAAATTCTGATATATGTATTCTTTTGGTTTGTTCGGGTGTTCGATTGCGAAAGAAAATGTAGCAAAATATACGAGAAACACGGAATTTTGACAGGATTATAAATCTCTCAATCTTCGAACGTGGAATCACTGATACAGTACTATACTTAATAATCATAAATTTATGCACAAAGTAAAATACAATAATTCGCTTGTACTTTATTGGATATTGCAGCATGCTGTGAAAGATTTAGATTTTATTTTGTACATCGATATCATCCGAACTGTAAGAATTAATAACAGACGACAGATCGGCACGCAATTACCGTGCTCCGAATGCACGAGCCAACGTTAAGCGATGTTATTCACGACAGTAATCGCAGTTGCGCATTGTGCTTTTCGCCCGCAATCGTTTCGTGCGCAAATATCGCAAACCACGCTCGCTATGCTCTTGATTCCTAATCAAATGCATTCATGCGGCGAGGAATCGTCGCACCGGTGTTTGCTCAGCTTTACACGCGGCTTGCGTGATATATTGCAAAAAAAAAATTATAAAGCGCGGGAGAGTAAAGCAGTAACGAGTGCTTATTTAACGGTAGCGGTATAACAGGGCCTAGACCGTTATCTAGTATCCAGGCGCGTTATTTCCCGTCGATGGCAGATTTCATGGCGCGAATAATCTCTTTGAGAGATAATCCTCCGTGAATAAAGTTTAATAGAATATTGAACGGTCCGAAGTTGAGTTTATCATTAAAAGAGAAGATTCTTTAAAGTATTAAACAACAAAAGCTTGTGTTTCCATTAATCTTGGTTAATTTCACGCGTAAAAAAATATATATAATAAATTTTCAGAAACGACATTTACTTTCTAGAATAGGAACCAAGGTGTTTTATTACATTCTGATGATTCTGTACTTTTACACATTTTTTTACACATTCTTGTCTCCGACAAGAACTTGTAAGGCGAACTGATTGTGAGTTCAGTCTGTCGCGATCACTCATAGATCGAAATATAGTTTCCCTGAATTTCCCGCAGAAATCTCATTCGAAATCTCGTATCGAAAAAATAAAAATTACGTCACAGTAATTTTAATATGCTTCTTTCGTTTTTAAAATATTTTTTCGGTTTCTCCTTACCTTTTTCAGAAAATTTTGAGTAAATCTATATATACATATTATCCTCATACTATAAATAAATTACAGAATAATAATATATAATTAATAACAATGACTTTTAATTGGGGTGTAAAAATCACCCCAGACAACCATTTACGCAAAAAAAGAAAATCAGGCGTTCGTTCCTGAAGTTGATTTGACCGTACGTCACGGTGCGTCAACAACGGCGGGTAACATTGTCGTTTGGTTGCGTCCGCTGGCTGAGTTGTGTCTCCTGATTCCTAATCGAACCACGAAGAGCGGCCGGCTCTGTTTGCTCTGCGGCATATCGGCACTTTCGCGTGTGTCTAACCGCGCGCGGCGCGGCAGCAGTATACACGCGGGTGTATTATATCTGCCCGGTTATACCACGAACGATTATTTGCCGTGTCATACAGTACGTGGCCGTACGCGCACATTATGCGGGATACACGTCGCCGTTGGCGGCGATGTGTGCTTGCGATCGGTATCGAGGTTCGGGCCGGCGGCGACGGGTTGTATCCTTCTTCCTCTCTATTCCATATTTCCATACTTCCATGGCGCGATCGCGCTCCTGTGCGGCAGCGCGGCGGCCAGGATAATGAAAATAAAGTGGTGAATAAAGAAGCGTGGACGAGCGCGATCGATAGGAGCGGGTCTTACGCGAGAGAACCTACCCTTCGGCGACTCTGGGTATCTCGCGCGGCGAAAGGATAAGGTGCGCTTTGCGGGAAGAGTACGCCGCCACTAACGTTGTTTGACGAAATCGAACAGAGGAAATCATTTGTTCCGAGGATAAAGGATTGAAAATACATGAAATACTTGTTGAAATAAAAGAAAATATTTTTCTACAAAAATAATGCCCGTTCTAGACTGGAAGATGATCCTACTCACTAGGATGAGCCGCGAGTAGGATCATCCTCCAGTCTAGAATGGGCATAAGGAAAAGAACATACAGCGTGTCGCGCATCATATATGCCTATAATTTTTTTTCCTTGCGCGGAAAAGATACTATAATCAATGTTGTTCCTTCCCTGATCGCGAACAAAATTTATCTGTCGCGTTTGTACATGGATACTACGTCAGGAGGCTGTTAAAATAATTCGTACGGAGATGCGCAGTTTTTATTTTAGTCATGCAGCATTTTTAAAAGTAAAAACTTACGAGGTCAGACATGCCAGCTGATCTTGAACGATGAAATCGTGAACGCAAGACTGTGTAACAGGTGTTTGCTCGCTGATACACGTAATATTCCGTTGGCTGTTAGACAGACGGACAGTTATAAATTATGAAAGTTCCAGGCGGTGGACTTATTAAAAAACCCTTTGCATTTGCATTAGTTGCCTCAATCAACGGAGTATCGAAATAAAAGCTTCAAAATAATGGGATATCGTGGTCACAGAGGTATTCTCATATCTCATCGGATTTTGTTACATTATTAATTCACGTAATTTATATCATAATAACGAGCGACGCAAGTTGAAACAATTTGCTAGATTAATTAAGTTTTGTATGTAATCTTTCACGCGGATGGTCAGTTTCTCGGATGCTAAGTCGAAACGTTAATTTTTACGTGACAAAATGCGACGCGACATTCGTGCGATTTTCTCGTGCTTCGATTTCGTGGAGACAGGAATTACGCAATCTATCATATCCGAAACGGCCATGCGAGAGCTTCCATTCAGCGTTACATGGCTGCTAGCCGCGTGATTGTTCGCACGAGCGCATCGCACGCGTGCATTGCCGGCTCTATGGTTGCGTCAGCAGGTGCAGCCAGGAGTGCGATGCGGCGGGGGTTTAGTGTCGATCTGTAGCACGCGAATCGTTGGCTCGGCGTAACAAATCGAGGGTATTCCCTCGGCTTTTTTTTTTACTTCTTTTTTTTGTGACCGGCGAATGACTTTTATGTCCATCTGCTGTTCCGCGCGCGCGCCGATATGATTTACGGATCGGCTATTTCCTTGGATGGTAATCCTGATATACCCGACGCGAAAGGACGGGATAACGGAATTAACGTTGAGAAGGGCACACGGAAAGATACCGTACTCTTTTTTACGAGGATTATTACTGGTGGTTCTCGTTTGTCGTCTGTGCTTAATGAATTTATTATATCTTATTTCTTCAACTATAATTGTCTATATGAAGATGAAAGGTCGCGGATAAACGTCACAGAAAAATCTTTTAATAGCGTGGGAGGATATTACATCATACATATCAAGTTGCTAAGTATCTAGAAGATTATGCGAGGAAAGAGAGAGAGAGAGAGAGAGAGAGAGAGAGAGAGAGAGAGAGAGAGAGAGAGAGATACGTTGAACTGTTCTAAATATTTACGAGAAGGGTGGCTAATTGCCTCAGTACTTATTCATATATCATTAAGCAATCTCGTAAATTGTTCCTTTCGCATTTGCCATTACGATCGATCAACCTCGTGCGCTCGCAATCTTGCGAAAATTCCCGCATCGCCGACATTTTTATTTGTCGCCGGTGCATCACTTATTACCGTTATTTAGCGAATCTTTTTTTTTTAATTATCGCGGAAATGAGGAACGGAGCAAATCCGATGGGCGGGATCGGCCGCCAACGAGAGAGCGAAGTTAATAAAGTCGTGAGAGAGTTGCGTCGGGTGGGGAGAGCGAAATTACTTTAATCGCGGGCACACGACGTTGTTAAGAGGATTAATAAAAGGGCACCGTAACATTTTACGTGTGTGTCCTCGTCGCACCGCGGCTGCTTTTTTTTCCTCGCCGGAATCGTCGTTTCTTTCGGCCCAATTTTTTTTCGTTTAAGTATGAGAAAAAAGGTGGACTCGAGTAAGCGATATTAAGTCATTAGGGAATGTACACGACAAATACGGACTACGGTTTCAGAGTCGCAATTATATATATCCGACGTTAAGAAGCCGCTATCTCCTATCGCGCAATGTGTCTTAATGTGCGCATAAATCGCTTCCGTATCAAGACACATTCGGGCGATCGTACTGCATGCAGTCGCTCACTTTCGCGCTCTTGATTTTTTACGGACTAAATATCGAAAGGTTCTTGTTGATCATCATTCATCCTTGACCTTTTTTGATATCGCGAAATCGGACAAGTTTTACGTAGAAATATAATCATTTCGCATGGAAAGGGAATTTCGAAATTAATTATTGAAACGCCAAATCGCGGAGGGCATGCGGAATTCTAAGTTTTGATTGAATAATCACAAACAGGTTTGCCACGATACACGCTGTGCGAATGGACCACACGAACGGTATGAATGATTGAGTATTTTCAAGATGGCATACGAGACGTTGACCGATGCAATCTGACGATACGCGTAAGTGCATCGCTGCTGCAGTCGACGTGGCATACTCATCGAATTCGCAACGGTGGTGTGTACGTCTGAAGGTATAATTAAGCTGTCGATGGATCATCGATTTAGTCTTCGACTAATCGAGGCACCCATGCTGCAATTAGCATGCCGCGGCGGTAGAATTCCTCTCTGCGAACTGCGAAGTCATCTTTGCATTAAATCTCTTGAAGCGTGCACAATACGCATTAAAAGAAATCAACAAAACGGACGAATTTGCGAAATGACGATAATTCTGATTGCATATTTTCTGCGACTTTTTGCGGAAAAAATAGACAATTGTTTTTGCAAAAAGATAGAGAACATAAAGAAGAACTAAGAAGATAAAGAATACCTAATTTTTAATATGTTACTTTTTATTATAAAAAAGCTCAATAAACAAAAAACTGACATAAGAAATTAGTTAAATGAATTTTTTGTGTTACAATTAATTAATTAATAATGCAAAATATTTATTTAATTATTGATTAAAGCATTTATTAAAAAATGTTAAGAATTTTATTTCCTGGTAAGTGATTAATTGTTATAAATAAAGAAGTTGTGAAATTTTATTAAATTGTCATTACACACCAAGAAAAATCAACTCTATGCGTCTTGCACAACAATTGTCTGAAAATTATTTAAAAATGACTGATACGGTTGAGAGAGTAATTTGCAAATATATTAATTATTTAAATGGAAAATTTAATAATAAAAAAATAAACAAAATAAAAGTAATTCAAAATTAGCCTAACTTTGAAATTATTACTAACTAATGTTCTCGCGGCACTCTGTTACATCGATAAACTGCGAAAGAAATCGTATAGGTATGTATTTATAATATGTCCTTTTGTTGCCGTTCGTGTGAATACTTGGCGATACAAAAGAAACCAAGGAACCAAGTAACGCAAAATCGCCCGGAAAAGGCGGGCCAAATGACGGGACAATTTGGCTCGAGAAAATCACTGCTAAGAACGCATCGGTGTCATGCCCGCATGAAATGTGGGCCCTAAGGGCCTTTAGCGAAGGGTTCCTTGACCGCGGTAGGAAGCTCCGTGAGAGATCTGTATCTCCACGGCTAAAAATATGGCGGGCGCAGGAGGGAACGCGAGGAACGCGCAAAGGAAGAAACAAAAAAAAAAGGGCCAGGGTTCGAAGTTAGAAGGAAGAGCGGGATATCTGGGCGCGCGTGTGTGTCTTTAACCCCGAGTGCATCGAACGTAGAGCATTTTTGCGTGTTATATATTTTGCCGGCGATTATTTCGTCGCCGATTATAACGGGTGTTTTTTTTTGCTCTTTTGCGCGGCCGCACGATAGTCGAAGTTGTCAGCTGTGACGCCCGGCCAACAGATGTATTTCGTTAACTTCGCTCTCTTACGGGGTATTTAACGATACTATCGATTGTTATGATCTTGATTTACTAATTGCTTATTAAAGCATATCATAATTAATGCGAATGCGAACGACGCGTGTCTCATCGAAAGGTTCATCGACCGGCATCATTTTTGCTTCCTTTTGATTATCTGACGTTTTGCTTCTTAACATCAGTGGACCTCGTTGGATGCTTGGTTAAAAGGACAAAAAAATGTTATTTCGAAGATATACTGACAATTTTTATTAAATCAATCTTTATCATTTTATTAGTCTGCATATTTTATTTTAAGATATTTTAAATGAAATGCAGAAAAAGATCTTATACGCATATTTTAGCTTAGCATTCATGAAGATTTGTAAACTTCTAATTTGCGATTTTTATTAAGGACAAGTAGCAATCTAATGTTAAGAAGGAGCATGTAGGAGTGCATAGTTGTGACATCTTGTACGTAAAAAAGAAACCGTATGGACGTATCCACACAAGTTAATATAGAAATAAGAGCCAGCTGTTTAAAATAAATTCCGATACATAACGTGCATATACAAGACGTGCGAGAACCATCAAGTCGAACGAATACTACGTTCCTCGCCATCCGCGAGTCTCGTAAAAATCAGCGCAATTAGTCGTCCTACGGACGTCCCTTTCAACCCGTTGCGGCCCAGAGTTCGCCGACCGGCGGCGAGTCGGGCCCCTTTTTCTCCCCCCTCTCCGTCTCCATCTCTCTTTCCTTCTTCCCCGGCGTTCTCTCTCGCTCTACTGCGTGCCATGCTGTGCTTTGCGGAAGATCGGATTTGTCAGATACCCGAGCGAGGAGGGTGGAGGCAGAAGGGGAGTGAGTCTTAAGTGGAGGGCATCCGGCTGCCAAAGGGCCCCGAGGGCTCCAGTCGGCCAGAGCAGCTGTTTTCGGGTGCGATGACACTTGCCGCCTCGCGCTCTCAGCATGCCCGCAGCAACGGCAACGGCAACGGCAACGTAACGCAACGCAACGCCCGACGCGCGACGCGACCCGTAGGGCCCCGCAAAAACCGCAGAAGGGCGAACCCTCAATGGGGCACGTGCCCTTACGAGTCAATTCACTCGCGAGGTTTATTCTTGGCGCTTCTCTTGCGCGCTCCCACTTTCTCCTTCTCTTTCTCTTCTTTTCTTCTTCTTTCATATACAGATAATTGATAACCAAACTTGTTTTCTATTCTTGGATCTTCTACACCGTTAAATTTATAGTGTCAAATTATACTCATTTTAAGTCATTTTTAACTAGGTATTCTTAATATAGGTTGTCACTGCTCCTACTCTAATATGTCATTAATTTAACTAAATCAATGGAGTTAAAATAATACTATTTTGTGTTAAAATAATAATTTTTGACACACATGGTACTAAAAAATAATAAAATGTCATCTAACTCGAGGTATTGGTTTAAATTTTGTCTTTTAATATTTAACAGTGAATGTTTTGCAAACCATTTTGAGCAATAATGATCTCGATAAAATCGTATCTTTGTTAAGAAGCCATTTACATCGATATATCCGCGTGAAACTGAAGCGCATAATACCCGCGGTACACTTTTCGTAACGATCGACATAGCTTCCCGACGCGGTAGCTCGGGCTCGAATGAATTATTCCAAGAATTTTCCAGCACGCGAGAGAGAGAATGCCACCGCCCTCGACCCCTCGTTTGCGGGAGGGTCGTCTCACCGCGGTTTTTATACAATTCCCAGTGTCTTCGTGTCGTATCGTATCAGCGATACGACCGACGTTTTTATTTGCACTGGTCGTGTTACGCGCGGGTCGTGCCCGCCGCGCGCGCGAAAAGCGCTACTTATCTTTACAGCTTCGTATTGTATATACGATCGCACGTACGATTGCTTTTACCCTCGTGACATGGCTGGCGATCATTATCATTAGCGAGCGACGCGAGTTACTCTTCCTCTCGGCCTAATCAGCGATGACCCACTTCATTAAACCCTGTTAAATAATTTCCATATCGAGTGCGAGTCATCTGCCTACCTCTCCGCTCCCTTTCTTTACCTTTCGCAAAGAGAGAGCCGATTCTCCCTTCTTTTTCGTCTTCGTCGAATGGTCGCACGTGTATTATTGATATAACCTTTGATCTTTGCTTTTTAAGCGGATTGACAGTTTTCTTTGTCGACGGAAAATGATGTCTCGTATTTGCATTCTCGGGACAGCAAATTGTCAAGTTTTAATAATTTATAATTAGAGAATTATTCATAGATTTCGGTCATTTCGTGGAATTCCTGATTAATCGCGAAAGAATTAACAAGGGGGGGGGGAAGAGAGGGTCTTGTAGTTTTATCACACAACCTATGGCGATATGTTTCTCATGTCCGCGGATTTATGCGATCAGCACGCAAGCTTGAAAATGAAACGTGAAATTTATGTACCGGACGATTGCGAGTAGCACATTTCGCGAATATAAAGGGGAAAGTTTCGTATTGGATACCATCCGTTTTCGTTCTTTGCCAACGATAAGCCTCCGATTATCTTCGCAAAGAGAAGGTATTCAACACGAAACTTTCCCTTTACATTCAAAATGATTCCACAGCTTTTAAGGTGATCCTAAAGCCGTGATCCTAGCCGGTTTTTTTTCAGTTTTTTTCTTAGCACTAATCTTTTAATTGGCTTTATAGAAATGCAAAATTCTTGTCTAGAATTAAAGTACGCATCAAAATCTAGGTCATGGTGGTCAAATTTATATGTGGTGGTCGTCACGTATAACAAAAAATATTAATTTTTTTTCGTTTTTGATATAAATTCGACCACCATGACCTAGATTTTGATGCGTACTTTAATTCTAGACAAGAATTTTGCATTTCTATAAAGCCAATTAAAAGATTAGTGCTAAGAGAAAAACCGAAAAAAACCGACTAGGATCACGGCTTTAGGATCACCTTAATGCAAAATAAAATCGTTTTGCCTTCTTTCACAATTCGTCCAAATGACGGTTGCAATTCGCTTTTCATTCAAGGTGCGAGAAACAAGAGAATGTGCATGCATTTAGTATAATAGTGAAAAAGTTATAGAAATATTAACGATTCGCGTTTATATTATCAGACGTTGCGCCAACTGAGTATATACATGTTTTAAAATTTAATTCTTCTATCATACGTACTTAATAGATTGATAAAATACTTAATGCAGGAAAACTTGTTATTGAGCATAAAAAATTATGTTCATGACATTTAATTCTTCTCTATTATTATACTTATTAAAATAACGAAACATTTCACCCAAAAAACTTGGCGTTGTTAAATAAATACGCATGCAAATGTTTCAGGTAGAGAAATGAGGCTGTCTCTCTTATACCAAATAAACTATCAGGCCCTGCGCACATATTAAGAATTCTTATTCTTATTTATTCTTATAAAATATAAATATAAATATTTATTCTTATATAAATATTAAATATTGGAGTATATAAATATGGGAATATTCTTGTAATATAAATATTAAACATTATATATAGGGATATGTAAATATTCCTATATTTATATCTTATATTTTATTCTTTTCCATTGTGCGTTACGTTTAATTATTTCTAATTCTCATTCCTAATATTTAATATTTATTTTTATTCCTAATATGTGTTCTATCGTGTGCAGGGCCTAAATTTACTTCGCTGCGTAATATTTTTCTGATTCTGAAGACAATCACACTCATGAACTGACCACCGATTGATCTTGGATTAGACAGAATTGCGAGGATAAGGATTAGACGTACTTTTCGCGTATGGACGCGCGCGGGTGCAGGGTCCCGAGCAGGACTCGAGTAACCCAAACCTCGGCAGGTTTTTCAGATGCAGGTGGTTTGCCAGCATGCGAACGTATGAATAGAAGACGAACGGGTGTATCCACTCATTGTGAACACGCAGAAGAGTGTGCCGTATGTATACGTTTGCGCGAGCAACGCGGGGGGAGAAGACGGTTTCTCGTTTCGTTTTCTTCATATTGTCCGCAAGGATATATACGGGTGGGTGTTAGCGATAATGACACCAAACCTTACGGAACAGAACATATATTTCTCTCCTTATTCTGTCCAATTAGTAACGCGAGCAATTCAATGACCGCGAAAGAAAAGAGAGAAAAAATATTTATCTTGCCAATAAATTTCGAGTTAACAGTAAAATTGAGGGCGAGAATTTTATTTTGCCTCGTATTTGTCGAAATAACATACGACAGGCAATATACATCGGTAGATAAAAGGAGAAAAATTATAATAAAAGGAGAAAGAGGAGAAAGATACGGTGAAACGCGTTCGGAGAAAGCACCGCACGACGCGACGCGTCTCGGGCGCCGGACTGTATAATTATACTTACTTGATATCCATCGCGGATCGTCGCGGTAATCCCGTCGATTATTAACACATGCCTAGGATCAATATCTTACGCATCCTTCCTCCCCGCGCCCGTGTGCACCGCGCCTTATGTCAGGGGGCCTCGACATCGAGGGGCCCGCGGGCCAACTGCTGCACTTGGCTGCGAGGCTGCACTTTCGATAGCGCGCGGGACGACTCGGCCGGACTCGGCGGGAGCCACGCGCCGGGCCTTATGGGCCTCACGGGGTAATTAATACCCCAGACGGGGTTATGCGTGTATACGAGCGTGTGTGTGTAACCGATATCGTACGCCCCCGCCGTCCGTATCTTCTCTCCTTCTCCCCCGTTCTCCCATCCCGTCGACTCGCCTCCTCTTTCTTTTTTTTTTGTTTGAGATATTAGAGGCCTCTTCTCCACGGAGGCCGTATGGGCCCCGTAATAATTGGCACGTGCAAAAAGGGGACGGGTCGCCCTGCTAGCACGCTGTGCGCTGCCCTTAAAAATTCGACATTGGGTCAGTGATGCGCAAAATTGATCCGGTAGATCGACACGTTAGATTAATTCGCCTATCCAGCCGGGAGCAAAGAGGGAGGGGGAGCAGCAGGTTATATTCGCTTTGAAAAAACACACAAGGTGCACGGCGATCGCGCGATGGCCAAGATTTGTTTAACAGTAATTAACTGCCGCTCGTGGCGCGTGTCAAGTAAAATATATGACGTAGGAATGTATAAACAGGAAATTCTCACTACAGTTGATGCCCAATCAAAAAGATTTATATCCAAATAAGTCTAAATATCTTAATTAATTTATGTTTGACATATGTACTATATATGCCAAATATAAAAACTGTTATCTTAATACGTTCATATATTGAAACAAAATTATAATAATACAAAAAATTTATGTTATCACAAATATCATAAATGTGAATACATTAATATAACACAATTTGCTTATATTAAGTGTTTTTTTTAATTATTAGTAAGAAATTTCTTATAAATTTAAATAAGTATATAATATAGATCGTCACGATACATACTTTCTGAAAAATTGAAATAAATATACAGACTTGATATTTTTAGTTAAAACGATATTGTTAGAAAACTCAATGATTTTTTTAAAATAAAAGTGATACAATTGTTTCTATTCAAGAATATTTCTGTAAAAAGGTACATTGAGAACCGCTGCAGCCACGAGGATGGGGAGGATTGAAGGCTCGAGAGACGCTGAGGGGATTATTAAACGGTGGTAATGGCGGTAATAAACACAATTACAATAATCTCGATGCTCGCAAGGCAGCGGCTGACCTCAGCAAGCAGAGGTATAAAGTGATTTAGGTATGATGTATCTCTTGACAAACGATGTCTTCATCACGCCAAAGCTGCGAGCATCGCTCTCGAAAATCGTAAGAGACAAAGCACGCACTAATCACGCAATTAATTGTTCGCAATTTATATTTACGTAGCGATATTTACACGGCTACAAAGATAAAGTACCGGACACAACCGTTATACGTATAAAGAACGCATTAAATCGGTAATCGAACGATTGTACGTGAGCAACTGCAATTGCGATTTTATTCCGCCCGTATAATAGGTGATCGAAAGCGCGATTCGAAAGCCGCGAGAGAGATTAATCGAGCCGATTAAACCGAGTGCGATTAAAAAAAGAGGCGGAGATAAGGTGCCAATCGATAAGGCCGAATGCAGGCGGGCCTCGGCGATCCGGAAATAAACGTGAGTGCATTAAACGGTGCCCCGATTGTTGCCACTGGCTAGCCCCCTCCCAACATAGTTGCTAACTTATCTGGCGAAATAACGGCGCCAGTTACTGTACTTATTTATACTTTGTAACATGTAGTAGCGCGCCGAAATCTCCTGCGTGTTATTTATTGTCGAGAACTGCATTGCAGTATAATTTATTGAGAAGAAAACTCGCAATTCCTGATTAATAAAAAAGTGACACCTGTTTGAATGTTGCGTGTAGTCGAAATCGTCTTCGTCGCTACGGTAATGAGCCAAGAATTAACAAAGTTGATACATCTCTCAGCAGATTGTCGCATATAATGATATAATTAAGCACCGATTAAGATATCTAGAGTTACTTGGATATCACATAAGTGTTTTTGATCAGAAACATTAATCGAACTTTTATATATTAACGATGCTCGCGTATGGACGATCAGGTAAATTAATTAATTTTTTCTTGTCTTCTTTTCTACACGTTTTATTTTCGTGGCAAAAAAGTTTGTACGAACAAATTCGAATAACGTTCGTTTCCATCTCGCACGATGAATTCTCTTTAGTATTTTCAACCATGATAAGACAATTTCAAACGTACATCTATGCTGCTTTCACGTAGTTTCTGCTCACGACACCGCGACGCAAGAATTTCTGTCCAACCGACGCGACACGACGGACAATACGCATTTGCACCGGCGGCGATGGCCAATCAAGTATTATAATTCGTCGCTCGCCCCGGAGCGGCGCATAATTTAATGCAAACAAGACCCTTAAGGATCGGCCCAGCAGCCGCTTTAAAAGTCACTGTTCACGCCTGTCACAATATTTTACGTACGAATGAACACTGGGACCTGCGGGGGTTGCCCTTTGTGTCGCCACCACGTCGCCCGTAATTTATGCCCTTTTAAATGAGATGGACCCACAATCGAGGGGGGAGGAGGCTGGCTAACCACCAAAAAAATCCACGGAAAAATCGTTGAATACGTTTGGCTTCTCCTTCTCATCCCCCCCCCGGCTCTCCGGCCCTCCGGCTCTCTGCCTCCCGAAACTTGTCGCGGGTGTAAATCACACGTGACATTGCTTTCGTTCATCTCGAGGGGTGAAGCGAGCTCGACCGAGTGAAAATTAGGACGAGAATTATGCAGTATTTCGCGCCTTGTCGGTGAGCGTCCTCGGGATCCTCGGGAACTTGCATTCAACCTTTCTCTCGAACAGGTTCTCTCGATTTTACGGGGGAGACAAGGGTTGTCGCAGCTTGACGGGGGTTGGATTACGCCGGGAAACACGCCCGGAGGTTTCGTCGTGACTTGGGGAACATTCGGGGGGAGAACTCCTTGGTTAAAAATACTCGGAATTATGATGCATTCAAGTAAACTTTTGATATCGTGGGATAGTTCGTTGCTTGGAATTTAACAAGCATGATTCTGTGAATGATTTGATCAGTCATTTACACCACGACTGACGAAAATGACGAAATCTGGAATAATTATATTCAGAATAATAAACTATTACAATAAAAATGCGTTCAGCATTTGAGGAATTATTTATTTAAGTCACACAAACAAATGTTTTTAAATTTCTTAAATTTTTTATTTAAGCGATCCAAAGGATTGAATCAAGAAAAGTGATACTTTATTATTCCGTTCTTATAAACATCTGCGTGTAACTGCGATTTCTCTCGACGTGATTGGCTCCGAGTTTGTTTGCGTTGAAAGACTACGTTCTCTGTCGTCGCAATTGACGTAACGTGAACGGGAGGCTGCGGCAATAGCAGCCCGGGTGTTATACGGGTAAAAGGGCAGGTGGATCTGAATAGGCGGTGGTTTAGTGGCAATAAACGTCCGATGTTGCGTTAACACGTAAAACATGATAGGCGAGAAATACGTCGTCCCCTGCTAGTTGTTGACCGCAACTTTTTCAGATTTTACCTTTGAGATATACCTTCTATGAATGAAAAGAATTTATCTCTTTCGAGAGCGCACTTGACCCTCCATACGACCTTAAGATTGTCGGAGCTCACTCTTGGGTATAAATCTAAGAGCTTTAAGGCGACGACACGCTGAGACCCGAGATTGAATAGGCAATCAACTGTTAAAAAAGTCATAAATCGGTAAAGAGATTTGCCGTAACCACATTCTGTTTCCGAGTTTATTCTATAATGTATCAAAGCTTTTACTCAAACATAATCCGAAGACATGATTCTCCATGTATAATATAAATTAATTAACAATGTATATCAGTGTCAGTTAATTTAAAATCAAATTTGAAACAATTCGGTTAAAAAAATAGAAGATTTTAATTAACATGACTATTGTTTTGAAAAATGCAAGAAGAATGTTACTTCTTAAGCTAATTTTTTAATTATAATTTCTAATATAATAGTAAATGATAAAAATCACACATGTATAAACTTTCAAAAAATTGTAAAAAAATTAATTTTTGGCACAATGACTTAGGCAGGTATTCACAATTCGTTTTTATATTTAAGGTCGTCTTAAGTACAGTCTTAAGATGTTATAAATGAATCACGGAGCTGTCCTCTACTTGCCGTTCGGATTCGGCGTTAAAACTGTAGGTTCCGTGTGCTTGCGTGTACAACCTGCGTGCGCACCACAAGCACATGACTTTTGGGGGAGGCCCAGGTCCGACTAGGACTGTTGCGCCATTATGAATGAATGAATGAATATTAATCATTTTTCCAATACATTCGGCCAAAAATTCGCCCTCGAAATATGGTAAGTTTGGCGCGGACGAAAGCCTGATTGTCCGCGGCATACTTACCATATTTCGAGGGCGAATTTTTGCGGAATGTATTGGAAAAATGATTAATATTCATTCATTTATTCATAATGGCGCAACAGTCCTAGTCGAACTTAGGCTTCCCCCAAAGTTATGTGCTTGTGGTGCGCACGCAGGTTGTACACAAGCACATAGAATCTACAGTTTTAACGCCGAATCCGAACGCCAAGTAGAGGGGGTTAGGCAAGGGATACTCCTGACGGGCTGCCATTCCGTCGAGGAGGAGAGACAAGCGATACAATTTTATTTATTTTGGTTCTATACCAGGACTGGATTCGAACCTGAGATCTTTGGTTTAGCAGACCAGTGCGCTGTCTGCTACGCCACGCTCGCTCTCACGTGATTAATATTAAAAAATTTACAAAATACATTGCGTGTACTTAGCGTCTTTTTTTACCTTTTTTGAAAAAGGTAATTTTGTACTGATATCACGCATTTTGTAGTGTTAAGCAGGGATCGGGAAAAGAATTTTCATTTTTTATTATTTATAATTATTCACAAAATTAGCAAATTAAATTTTTATTGAATTAGCAAATTAATAATATTCTGGAAACGATACAAGTGTCTTAAAATACTTTTTACTTTTTTATAAACAGCTTAAAGTATCAATACAATAAATAATAGTATAAAAGCTACATTTGGATGAAACGGTATAATAATTTACACATCCTACCTCTATAATTATGTTAAAATCATAATAGCGTAATAAATAAAAACGACTCATAGGAATAAATGTGATAGTATTTATGAAATAAAGTTAAGTATATGAACTATACATTTAAGAAATATTACTTTAATGATTATATTATCTTACGCGTTATTAACATTCTATACAGGCGAAGCAAATAGATGCTATGATATACAGGATACCTTTAAACAATTGTTTCATTTTCTAACATTTTTCAAATATACTGTAATATAATCGTCATATTTTTTTTACATGCAGGAATATACATTTATTACATTTTAATGTTAAACATAACGTACCATATTTGCTTTGAATAAAGCAACAGTTGAACAAGAAACTCGTAATCCAGCAATTTAATTGTACATCCCCAAGGAGACCTTGCCAACTTAATAAATTCCGCAATAATTTGACAGCCATCGCAAATTGTCTTTAAAAGAATTGATGTCTCTTATCCCAAACTCGGAAATGTTAACTTGTGTTAAAAACAGCGAAAAAAAATAACACAACTATATATCAACTTAATTATATACTCAGTGTACTGACTGTTTTGGGAAAATAGGTATGAAAACGTCATTTTCAATAACAGCCTTAATTTTATCTAAAATAGCGTTGAATAAAGTTTCCAATTGTTTGCTGGTGTCATTCAAATTAGGATATTCCTTAATCAATCGATTTATAGTTCCTACGAGACGTAATGTCTGGGACGTTGACATTGGATCCCATATTTTTTTGATAATAGCTAAAAAATATCTGTTAAATATATATAGTATTATTTATTATTTAACGTATTATATGCGCGAGAAAGTGAGAGAGTGGCAGAGAGGAAGATGAAGCATATAAATATAATTTATTATCGAACGCGTATTGATTATGAAATCTGTCATTTCCAGCGGCGAAAGCAAACATTTATTGTGGGAAGGAGAGAAAGATGGAGGGAAAAAATATATCGCAGCTGTGAACTTTTTAGATTCAATTCAATTGTCACCAAATTGGTTAACTGATTCGTTTAATTAAACGCCGATACGAGCCGCGCAATCGAGTTACGGCGAACATTACGGCTAAGGCTCGCGCGAAATAATTTCCGCGCCGCTGATGTAATGCACGCGTGTGTCGGCGGTGTATATGTCCGGTAACGAGGGTCGGAGAACACCCGAAATAAATTGTAATTACTATTGCCCCGGCTGCAGGCGCGTGCCGCGGCATGTTAGCCCTTCGTTCTTAAAGGTGCAATTAACCCTTCCAAAGTGAACGCGGCTCGTGTAACGCTCGGCATTGTAATACGCCACTTTTTTCGGATAAATATTCAAAAGCTGATGACGCTGTCCTCTTATCCTTCCTTAACGCTAAATTGATATAGCAACTTGATTGGGTCTCTTATCTTCTAATTAAAGGAGAATAATGTGCACCTTTTCCTTTGCTCTGCGAATGTTCTTGACTTCGCGTTATAAATATTAATTAAGAAAATATGTAGAACGGGATTATATGCCAGAAGAAAGTGTGATCTTATAATATAGAAAAGGAACAATTACATGTGTGTATGATTTTATTAATTAAAAAATAATGTAAAACTTTTTATTTCCACATATAGTTATCATAAAGTGAGTAAAAGAGGGTCGTATTATTAATCAGTTAACATATCCTACTCGTATGTCTTTTGGGTCTGGAATTAATTTGACTTTACAATTCAGCCTCACGTTTGTCATTTAAAATAGAAACGTCATGACTGGATAAACAACTTAACTTTATTCAAATTGGTAATAAAAGCGCATTCAGAACCATATAAGACGCGAGACAAAATTTCTGCACAAAACTTACTGGAGATAGGCAAAAAAGTAAGCCGTTTATTTCCCGCTGAGTTGTAAATATGGAGTTTAGGGGAAGCCCGGGTAAGTGTTCATAAAATTTTACTCGCGTCGATGAATTTGGCTTTTTGCACTTCATTACGACGACGGCAGCGTACGTGAAAGACAGAAAGAGAAAGAAAGAGATGCCGGCGCGACGCTCTGCATCGGATCGACTTGCAAATTGCTGGTTATCCCTTTTTTTTATTTGAATGTATATCTGAAATATTTTCGGGCGCTCGCGTACGTGGCATTCGCGCAACAGGTAACCCGTGGACCGTTATCAGAAATCACGCAACCGAAATTACACTCGCGAAAGATAGTGGAATGACGTGGAATTGGTTCTCACCGCGGGAGAGTCGCCGCGACAAGGAGACCTTCGATCAATTCGTAGAAGAGAATCGCGAATATAGATTTATTACATTTATTGTGATTATACATTTTATTATTATTTATTATTATGATACATTTATTATCATCGGTAATAAGAAAATATGCATAAAATACACGTGCTACTTTTACAATTATACATATGTACATTATAATTTTTAGATAAAGTAAAATTCAATGAAGCTTTAGTCAGATTCAAAGGCCAAGGATTAGCATGTATATTTAGGGTGTTAATTGATTTATTCAAAAACAAGACTAATCAAACATTGTACATATTCAAACTTTTCAACTTTACTCACAATTAGTCTGCATCGGTGGCGAATTACTTGAATATATAATATTTAAATAAATTAAGTGACCTATCGTGGATTGATGTGCGTGGATTGACGATTTATAATAAAAATAATGAAACATAATAAAAGTAAAAGAGTGTCAAAATGTGTTTGTTTTTTAAATTTAAAATTCAATGATTTTAATGATCGAACTATCAAGTAACACAGAAAACTCCATTCTGTATTAACGCGGCTAAACTTTATAGAGAAATTAAATCTCTCATCCATTTCATACACAGGGTTTTCCGATAAAATAATGTTGCAGGATATCGATATAACGGTACAAATTATTTCGAACGTAAAAGCTGGTCGTCATCAAGCTGCGCCGACAAAGATTTTTAATAAGCTTGCCTCGCTACATCCATAATATTCTTGCAATGATAACGGAAGAGTGTCGCTATAAATTTTAGTCGAACCATCGTGATTCTGAGACATCGTGATCGTTTATCACACGTTGCAACGGAAGTCATATAATCGCGAATTATTATTAAAAAAAAGAATAAGCACGCGTGTCCTTTCCCCTGCAAACGAATAATATCTACTCCGATAATAATTATGGAGAATTTGTTCAAATAAATTATAGAATTAAAACACTTTAATTTGTACTATATATTCACTTGTACAACACTGCAAATTCAAGTGTGTTATTTTTATATATACGCATGAACGTCCAAAAATGACACATTAGACTGAAGATCTTTTTACACGTTTCTTCAAGTGTTAAATTACGTCATTTAACACGTTTAATCGTATTATCATGTCATTTAGATGCATGCATAATTGTTACGGCAAATGAAACGTTAGTTAACGGTCGAACTTCTACTAACATAAGAAAAACAAATATCGAGACGATCGTCAATAAACAGCAATTAGTTTAGCTGAAATGTTATCTGGTAAACTCGATATATTGGTGGTGATCATAGCGCAGATAGATATGCGCTGCTCTAATGAGTCGAAGATCCGAGTTCAAATCCGACCAAATATCGTCGGTTGGCAATCCATTGAGAGTGTATCTCTAAGAAACCAGAAGGGTGGCCTCGGATTTGATAAAGGCCGAACTTCAAGAGGCCATGGCTCAATCTTGAGCTGTAGAGCCATTGAAGAAAAAGAGAAATTCAATTAATTTCTCGAAAAAGGAAAAAGGAACTTCTTTAATATGCGATGCTTATTTGTCCTTTCCTCTATCTGATAAACCATTTAACCGGAAAAGTGATTGACAAAACTAAACTGATAAGAAGAGTCATGTACCATTTCTCAAAATTCGCAATAGTTGAGTATTTAAATTAACTATAATACGTCTGAGCGAATGAGCGCACTGCAAATCCAAGTGTGTTATTTTTGCACGCATATATAAACGTCTAAAAATGACACATTTGACTGAATCTTTCTAAGCTCTTTTTACATGTTTCTTTTTACATGACGCGATTTAAAACGGCAAGAAATGTGTAAGAAGCTTCAACTAAAATAACACATTTGGATTTGCAGTGTATGTGCATCACTGGTAATAATAAAATTAATGGTATAATATCTATAGCGTATAAATAATAGCAAACAGATAAATAAGTAGCACGTAGAGAGACTGCAAGTGTTTTGTGCGAATATAAATTTCGATGGAAAGCAAGTAGAAAAGGAAATTTAATAACGGTACACCCTGAGGAAGATTCCTTTGAGCGCGATACGTCGCCATGGCTGATTTTTTTTTTATTATAACGACGCGAGATTAATGCGGCGGAAGAATCGGAGCGAGACAGCGGCGCGGTGGATGCCGCGGTAGGTAATGAAGGTAATAAATGAGGGAAGCCAGAGCGAGGAAAGGGCAGGTGCGAGCGCGTGCCCCGTGATAAGGCGGATCCTTAAAGAGCTCTACATGCATACGTATATATGCCAGCAAGAAAGGAGCGTCATACAGAGAATGGCGTGTGCCTCTTACGCACGCGTTGTGCTGGCGCGCTCTTTGTTTTACAGTTTTTACACCACTGTCGCGACTCTCATTGTACGCGCTTGTCAAAAGCTTTCCTTTTGCGAAGCAGCTTCGTCACGACGAGAGCGCCTTTTCATTTTCGATAATCACCGACTGATCTCTTTATCGCAAATTGAAACTGATCAGTACTTCCGATCAAGTTACAAGAGCCTTAATAAAGCTATAAAGTGATTACGGAATTTCACACGCTACGTCGGTATCGATATAGTTGGATTAATTACAGACAAATTCCTTATTTCTCGTGTATCTTAATTGTATTTAAAAAATGTTGGAAAGATAGAGGTTTGTAGATTTCAACTTACTTGTGGATCCCAAATCCTTTTTATTTTTTATATATTTGTTAATTAATTATTAGTTATTTTTATGTTAATTAAAAATATAAAATAAAAATTTGAATAAAATGTAATAAAATAAAATAAAAATTTAAAAGTTAATAGATTAAGTTTCTTGATTCAATTTATGGTGCGAAGAAGGAATTGAAGCTTATTGTTAGGATGAAAAGACGAAGCTTCCGTCTTCTTAGCTCTGTTCATCTGGAGCGAAAGAAAATTAATGACTGAAGGCCTCCTATCCTGTTGAGAGATAATGAGGCACATAGGTATTCCTCGAAAATTTCCTCGTAAAGTGACCAGCTTCTCAGTGCGGCAGGTATTTTAAAAGCGTTTCTCACGTTAACGTGATTGCTACCTGTATTCGAATGTGCTAATAAGACATTCCTCGGATGAAACTAAACGCCTATTCTCGGTGTTTGAAAAATCCGTGAGAAAAATGTGCTTAGAGAAATGCAGTCCCGACCAAAAGTGTGAGACAGCCTTTAGTTGTGGTAGTTCAAATTAGTCGATGATCGCAAAGTGAAAAACACGTACGATAAATGAATTCAATTATGTGACGTGCTTTAATGCAATAACGGAATATATTATAGTAAATCATGATTTGAATAATTTATTTGCAAAATTATTATATGACTTCGTATATTCTTCGTTCTCTTTTTAACTGTTCTTTTATATAAGATGCATCTTATTATATTTTTAGAAGAAAATAAGTTATTTTTATGTCATATTGTCACTTATCATCCGCAATAAAAAAGTTCTATCTTTACAAGAAGAAAGCAAAATACGCGCATCGTGCGTCGCGAATGAAGCCCGAGGACCGACAAGTGCACGCGCGATTTATTAAATTATAAAGATCGAATGCGATGCCCGCGCGAGATAACGCGACCGTGCGGTTGTGCCGTTCTGCTGCTTCTCGTTTTTTCTCACTCTTCTTTATTTCGGGGCGCGTTCTCTTTCTGGCGAGCTTTAAATGATGCAGGGCGTACGAATCCTTCTTTCGACATTTTTTAAACATTTTGATCATGTAAATACTCGAATTGCTTCAGATAATATTCCACGAACTTTTGCTCCTAATTCGAAATATTCTTGATATTCGTGAAAGTTGTTTTACATGGCTCTTGAAACTCTTGAAAATCCTGAACGTTTGAAAATGCAATTAACTGAATTTAATTTTAGGCACATTAAATGCAGCTTTGACTGTAGTGGACTTTTAAGACTTTCAAACATTTTAGGCTCTCAAAATTTCCAACGCATTTAAAACTTTAAAAATATATTCCAGGCTTTTTAATAACCTTATGACTTCAAATTATATTCGAAATAATACGAAATTTTTTTCAAATCTCGCAAGGCCAACTCTTTCAGATAGCTCCGTTTCTCCATCAATGACATGACCATTTATCTGAATGTGATCGACAAAAGAATAGTTCCGCTTTGCGATTTCACATTTTGTTTTCACGAAACAGACAGCGGAAGTGGCGTTAATTATCATCTGGCTTTTAAATCGACTTGTTCTCCGAACGGTTTAACTTGCTCATATACACGCAAATTTTGTTTTATATTTTCAGACATAAATGTGTAGTAAAAAATTAATATCTAACATTCTTAATTTTATTTTAAAATAAAATTTTTCTTAAGTTCATTAAAATAATTATTCAAATAAAGAAGGAAAAATGTATATTTAGATATAAATTATTCAAAATCTACAGGTGCAAAAGTGGTCTTTTTTTCTTCATTTTTAAATCTTAGACAGTAAAAAATAATAAGTTACATTTATACCTCAACATTTAGTCATTTCTCGAGAGACGAGAATACTTCCGACCATAAAAGATCGAGCGGTCGAGTAAAATCAATATTCAGGAGGGAGGGAGATACGTTAAACGCAAAACATTTTCGACTGTTTGTGATCAGATCGGTTGTCCAGAACTTTGCAGAAGGCACGACCGGGATTGAAATTCAACGCCTCTCCCCCGCGCGCAACCCTCCCGCTGTTCTATTACACACCCCGGACCCCCGTAGCCGCCCGCGTCGTGTGGCAATTCACGGAATCCGGTAATCCTTATAATCGTCACGGCGCGGCAGGCTTACGGCGAAATTCGCGGTTTTCACCGAGGCGCGGCATGCCCATACTAGGTGCACTAGCGCACTTGCTCGGCAGCAATAACCGAGGTTTATGCACTTCTCGGCAAAGCCGCCTTGCGGCCCTCAAACGCCCGGTGTAGATTGACGGCCGGTAATGGACAATGCGTACCCCTAATCACGCCCTTGCCCGTCACGTTCCGCGAATATCGAAGAAATTAGCCGTGGGTGATTATAGATGCCGGGCTTCCCGCCGCGAGGTACGCTCCGTACTTTAGCGGCCGTATTTATTGTTTTCCGTAATTCGCGCGGCGCAAAGTAACGATGCAGGCAAGATTTTATAGCGATCGAGCGCGGTTATAGAAAGCTTTACCAGAAACAAGCTACCGTAGTTCTTTGTGATCGAGCAGCAACGTCGAAAAGTTAACGATTTAATTGGATCAGATGATTTGTAACGTTAACAATTATCCTGTATGAGTTAATAAGCAAAGTAAAATTAATATAAAACGCTATTTTTTCCATTTTCAGAGCTGTAAATTTGCAAAAAACTGAAGATTTTTATGTAGCACAAAAATACTCAATTAAGAAACTCTATGTGTCAATTAAATTTATATCTATATATATAAAATAGAATGTATGTATGTATGTCTGTTCTTTATACACTCTTAAACTATTCGATCGAATTTTTACCAAAAGTATATAAAATAGGGGTAGAATTTTCCGGGGAATACTATAGAGTGTATAGTTTTTCGTTACCAATCTTTTTGGGAATCAGTATTGAATGAAAAATATATTGTGCAATTTTAAATATTATAATTTAATTAATAATAAATAAATATAATAAAATTTGAATAAAACTAATATAAAGGATTCTTTGCAATTGCCTGATAAGCCATTGCCTGATAAAGGAATTTTTTTCGATTAAGGATATTGAAACACAAATGGAATCGTTTGAAGAAAAACGAATCCCGGGCGAAGCCCGGGTAACCAGTTAGTATTTAATAAAAAGAGATAGGATGCGAGAAAATCTATAGTACACATTGCAAAATTATTTGCAATGATAATTTATTACGTGCGGATTTGATTTGCCAAACGTAATCAACGGTACATAAAAGTCTCACAGCCGCTTTTAATACTTATAATTTTATTCTCTTATATGTACCAAAATATGTGTATTAATAAACATGTGTATATAACAATAAGATTTAAAGTACAAAATTTGTTTAGATCTGTTAGTACAAAAAAATTGACAACAAATACATTGAAAATTAAAAGAGATATTCATATAATTATAAATTGTTTATCGAAATATACGTTAAATAAATGAGCAATAATTAAAATTATGATGCTAAACATATATATATGGATATATATTTATTCAAATTTATATTTATAAAAAAGCAGGAACATATGTACACCTGATCTTTTCTTTAATTAAATTATTATTGTACGTAAAATCGTTATTTTATTATATACTGTAGTATATCATTATACAAAAATAGTATAATTTGCGAACGCGTTAATTAAAATAAATAAAATTATTGTGTGCGGTTTTGATTTGTCAAACGTAACCAACCGTTTAGACGGTACACAGCTGTAATATTTGACATTCTAATAAACAAACTGATATGTTGTCAAACACGGGAAGATAGAATAGTTGGACATAAGGTAGTAGGAGAGGTAATATGGAAGGAGAGCGAGCAATATTGTACTCTTGATGAGATCATTTGGTGGTACAAAGATCTATTGTCGATACTTATTTGGAAAGGTTCACACAAAGTTTTACAATGGCTTGGTCGTCTGATTTGCCTCATTCTTATGCAAGACCAGGTATTTTAATTACTTAATTAGTTACAAAAGTATAACATTAAACATTTCATATTTATTTTCGTTATGTTTTCTCAAGCAAATAAAATACAGATATCGACTAATTATAACTTTATCAGCTTGTTTGAAAGGCGAAAATGTCGCGCGTATATCCAGGTCTTTAATAATTCACTTAAATAATCTAATTTTTTAAATTATGTCATTATTTCATCATAGCACTATACGGGTTTCCTTAAATGTAAAATAATTATATGTCAAACATTTCGTAATACTCTTGTAATTTTTCTATTCTAATAAAAACTTACCTACACAGATCAATTTCAATATTATATTTTAATATTATATTTTAAACTGCAATCTATCATTTCTCGTAACGTACTTATAATTATTATTCGTATATAGCATCGTTAAATATTTGAATGTATCTTAATTTTTATAAATTTATATTTATTAGATATTACTGCTGTAATTTATACTCGCTTAGAGTTATCCGTGGACTTTGATCATAAAGTTCTTAGGGGGAATGCAGTGTTGCAACTAAAAATGAAATCCATGCTGTCTAATGAAGTAGTTAGTAAACATTTTCTTTTAATTTGAATATATTTCAGTTTATCATTAATATGTAATATCAAACAATTAGGTTTTAGATAACTATGGACTTAAAATATTTAGCGTCACAGAGTTTTTTACTGGAGTAAGTCTGGAACATAACATTACAGATGGTAATAAGTTTGGCAGTAAATTTTCCATTTGTTTACCGCAACTAGTATATACTGAACGATTAAAGTGAGTAAGTATAGAATATTTTTGGAAAGTACATAGATTTTCGAAATTATTGATTCAAATATTTGATATACATATGACGATATCGTATTTTCAGATATTTTATTAAGATTGAATATGAAACAAGTCCAAATTCTCCCGCATTGTATTGGCTGACACCTGATCAAACTTCCGACGGTACACATCCCCTCTTAATATCTAACAGTAAGGTAAATTACAAATGCATAATATATTTCTTCTGTACTAATGTGCATTGCATTTATAATTCAACGTTTTCAGCTTACATATGCCAGAGCTATATTTCCCTGCCAGGATACACCATCACAAAAATCTGTATTCCATGCTGAAGTAAGAATTTAAACAAATTGCAATTATAATTTCAAACTTTTTATATTTACTGCTTTAACTAATTATAAAATGGTTTTCCTATTTAATTTTTATTGATGCTCGGTTAACATTTCTTAGATTTCTGTGCCAATGGGTTTTAACGTTATGATGGCTGGACATAGCAACATAATGCATTATGATGGAGACCGACTAATATATAAATTTAATTCCAATACAAGAATACCTTCATATGCGGTGTTTATTATAATAGGTTCACTAGCACAGGTGACAATAAGCATGGATTGTGGTACATGCACCTTGTTCGCTGAAAGAAAATATATTCAGCAAAGTATAATGGCGTTTGATAGAAATATAATTAATTACGTGCTGCTCATCGTCAACAATATCATCAACAAATATCCCTTACGTAATATATGAACCCAATTTATTGTTTCAATTTATATATTTTATAACGAAATTTCTTTGATAAGAAATTGTGTAAAGATTGTTCTTTTATTACTATTTTATTATTAATATATTCATAAAATAATGTTTTTTTGTATATAGGTATACTTAATGTATGTGTGCTTCCACCAAATATACCGGAATTCGATATGCAATGTCCTTTCGTGACATTCATGTCGGCAACTTTACTGGGTGGAAATTATTCTTTGAAAAATACAATTGTTCAAAACATCGTTGAGAGCTGGATAGGAGGACTAGTTACGATTGCAAATTTTGAACATTTGTGGTTGATTAAAAGTTTTAGTGCATTCATTTATAGGAAGATTATAAATAATATTGTGGATATAGAAATGCAAGAACTTCTAGACGTGAAAGGCATTAACGACTTGGTAAATGTGGTAAATTAATTTTGCCTGGATAAAATTGTAAAAAGAAATATATTGAATACATTGATTGATAATATTATTTTTTACTTCATATCTGCGCAAATATACTCATATGCATTTTTACAAACTTACTTCACTATTTTCTGAAACTGCATTATTATTACAGATAAATTTACACGGTCACGTCGCTTTAGTACCCGATTTGACGGATGTTTTGCCTAATAATATCATCAAGTACGTACCGTACGAAAAAGGACGTTTGCTTTTGAATTATTTAGAACTTTTCTTATGTGGACCCGAAGCTTTCCAAACATTTCTTCTATCTTATTTACGATATTGCGATAGTACATCTTCATATCTCAGTATCAGGACAGCTGACTTTAAGGAATATCTGTATTGTTGCTTTTGTCGTAATCGTCATAGAGGCCAGGTAACATGTTCTTTGTGCAAATAAATCAGAGCTTTAGCAATTTTAATTTATTAAGTAACAAATAACAACTTTTATCTTGTTGCTAGGTGTTCCACTCTGATATGGATTGGGATGAGTGGTTTTATGGACTAGGATTACCACCTACCCATTTGGGCCCCGTAAGAAGAATTGCTTGTCACCTTAAAGCGGAACAGTGGATCACAGAACAAAGAATAGAAGAGGTGTTTTCTACGGTTAGTCAATTAAGCGTTACCAATGATCTTAATAAAATAGAATTTTTAGCCTACTTGCATGCATCGCCTATGGTTCTGTCGAGGTACAAGTTACATATACTACGATATGCGGTTCTGCATGACCAGCATATCTGTGAAATACGGTAAATATGCTTATCTATATTCAGATTGTTTCGTTATTGAGCAACATAACACGCACGTATCTTGCAGGTTCCTTTGGCTACGTTTGTGCATCAAATGTAAATGGTTAGAAATGGCTAGACCCGCTTTAGAGTTTGCCTGCGAATACTGCATGCCAAAGTATGCCTGCCCAATATTCCGCGATTTGTACGAGTGGACAGTAACGCGTTACTTGGCGATTTCATGGTTTAAGGGAAAATATTTAAAAATGGTTCCTGAAACCATAAAAGCATTGGAATCCATTCTTGGAGTTAAATTGGATGATACAAACTGATCACAATAACCAATGTCCTATATACATATTTATATATAATAATTGATAGATGAGATACGTGAAAGAAGCAATACATATAAGTTTGTCACCTGATTCATACAAAGTAATTACGTTAATGAAGTAACAATTTATATTATACATATATGTATACTCTCTCATTTATACTCTATACATTTAGTTTAATTTTAATAACTGCTATTCAAAAATTTACTACAAACAAATATTTAACAGGAAAAATAAAGAAATAAATGTACTAAAAGAATATTTTAATGTTATCAGTATTTTAGAACTATAACATATTTTTAATGTAATTCTGTTTCTTTAGTGTAATTCTGTTTAGATATTTTGTGCATATATAAAGATATCAAAATAAGACTATAACAAAAATTATTTACGAGATATCTCCTACTTTAGTTTAGTGTATTTTATTATTCGAGCTTACAAAGGTAATAGAAGATATTTAAATGTATCTGTAATATTTCATTAAAATAAAAAAATATTTAATGCAAAAAAAACTTGGTGCTGCTAGATCTCGGAATATAATAAGATAATAAATGTTTTTAATATAAATCTGATCATGACACACACACCGACAAACGTATCGTAATGCTCATCATATTTATTCATTTATTTCAGCCTTTACTTTTAATCTAACAGCGCCAAGTTCTTTACATTAAATATTTTTCACAACACCTCCACGAAAAGTTCGACTTTCCATGCCTAGAGAGGAGCGAAAGTGGCCAATTTCACGCCAGGGTGAAAAATATCGTGTGCACCTCGGGTTGAAAGCTTTTTCAGACTCGTGTGATTTGCCACCCGAGCCGAAGGCGAGGGCGACAAACTTCACACTCGTCTGAAAAACGCAATTTTCTTCCCTTGGTGCACAATATACTATTTTATTTCAATTAAATATTATATACATCTAAATATCTTCTATTATCTTAGTGGGTTTAAAAATGTAAGTATAATTTTTCTTAAAACTTTTATCATATTTCTTCTTTTCATTTAGCGTAATTTTTTAATTTTAACACTTAAAGAAATATATTTTTAACATTTTTAAAATTATGAAATGTTCAACAACACTTATTATTCATCTAAACATTCTTCTTATGGAAACCAACACTATAATATGTTGCGATGCATAATTATTTTTTATTTTTGATTGGATATATTAAAACAATTTTATACAACAGTTTTTCAATATATAATAGCTTTTTATACTGGCGTATGCATTTGGCGACTTTTTAATCTCTTTTTTAAAAGAGATAATTTTCTTTTTATTTTACTTTAATTATTAAAATATGTCTATATTCACTTCTTTTTCGCGATTAGCGAACAAAGTTATTAAATAATTTGAGATTTTTGCGGAATTTGATTGAATTGCGAACGGCGGCAAGAAATCACGCGTCGGCTCAATGTCGAGTCCACGCGCCTCGTTATCCCGCGAATATATCCCAGGAAGTCGACAGGTATTACCATAAAGGAGGGGATGACACGACGTATCAATTTATGCCAACGATCGGGAAGAGTGGCAAGTGCATAAATAAGCGCGGGCTCGCTTCGTGCTACATAAGCAAACCGAAAACCGCCGCGCCGAGGAGATACCTGCCCGAGCGTCCCTTCCCTCCTACTCGATCAGACCCTGCAACGGCGCACGGTCCTCTACAGGTGTTCCCTATCGGAGTATCACTGTATACATATTTAATGCCGCGTGGATTTTGCAACACGCCTTGGATTGAAGCGCGTAATTTATTCGATGCTGCGTGCCCGCCGCTGAAAACCGCCTCGGAAGGTTCTTGCCCTTGTAGACTTCGCGAGCATCTCTGACGCGAACAATAATCACCATGGAATTATTTTGAAAAATAAAAATTTTTATTAGGTGTATGTATACATATGTGTGTACAATTAATACACAATACAATTAAAAAATTATTATTTAGAAAATTATTCTGCTTTTTATAAAATTTTATTCCGTAAAACATTATTTTTACTTTTTATAGAAAAATTCTGATTTATATATAATCTAAGAATTAATTCCTCGAATTTTTTAAAGAGCTCTCGTATTTATTATTTATATTATGTTAAACATATTTGCAGTTTGTGAAATCGGTATCAGAAATTTCGCATGTGTTATTACAATTTAATGATAAGATGTTATACAATAAGAAATCGATGGGGTCAAGGAAATCGGTGCGTGGCCACTACTTTCGAATGACGGATTGGTGAAATGTAATGCTTGACAGCCGAGAGTAAGAAAGAGAAAGAAAAAGAAAGAGAAGGAAAGAGAAATCGGTTAAATTATCGGGCATACGCCTTTTCGGTGTACAACAAATTAACGAAAATAGAGTGCTTTCGAATGAAGAGAAGGAAATTGACGACACTCGCGAAGTGAATTACGATGTGACGTTTAAAACAATATTTATCCGAGGGCCGTCGAAATGCGTATTAAGTGGAAATGAAATAGCGAAAGCGACCGGAACGAAACAAAATTAAAGAATTAATTGTTAACTAACAACAACAAGGCTGATTGTGTATCGTATTTTAACAAGGTGATGACGCAACAACACTTCGCTTCTATACGAGAAGAAATTCCGTTATAACTTAACAGATTTGCATTACTTAAGATATAAGCATTGAAGCGCAAAGATAATTTAAAAGAGATTACAAGGCAAATGGAAATTTAAAGTATTATTAATATTAAATGCTATTTAGAGAATGTTATATTATAAGCTTTTTAAATGTTTAAAAAAGCTTAATAATCCGCTAAGGTTTGATCTGTCAATTAATGCAGTCTTTGATTAAAGATACTATCGGTACTTTCGATCTTGAGCATCGTCCTGAGAAGCAGATCGTGCATCGAGTTGCAAGGATACATATTGCGATAAAAAATATTCCGCTTCATTTCAAGATACATTCGGCGAGCTACTTAAATCGCCTTACCGCCATGAAAACGCCATTGTCTCACGAGGGTGTTCGTTCTCTATCGTTCTTCTCTCCATGCCGGCGCGAAGGTGAGACGACGCGACGACTCAATTTACTCGCGCTCGTAAAAATTCTGCAGATGTCACGGGAGCATAAAGCCATGTTAATTGCACGCGGAATTAAACGACCCTGTCAAAGGCGCGCTCTAGGATCCATTAATGGCGCTCGTAATTATGTCATCTTATGTCCTTCGTTCAGCAAAATTTAAGGGAGTAAAAAAACAATGACATGGAAGAAGGAAAATGACAGAGACCGAGGTGGAGAGCAAGAAGAAACGGGGAAAGAGAACGAAGTGGGAAGAACGAAAGGTAGAGAGGGGTTGTGCGATGCTCGACGAGGACCACTGGCGAGACGGCGCGGGCGCCGCGCGGCCGGAATAATTACCTACATAAGTATACACGCGTCAGTTTAATTATCACCGGGAAGCATCCCGCTTAATTACGTGCTCTCTTTAAATTACAGACGGCAGGTGCCCTTCGCGGCGGCGGTGATGACCGTTTCCTCAAGATTTAGAAATCACCGTGATGAGAGAGCGAGTTCATTAAAAGTTTATGCGGCCGGTAAAACGCGGACGATAAATTACCTCGCCTTCATCTTTCGCGGTCGCGGATCGTCGGATCGTCGCGACTTGGAAGCTGGAATATTGAAATTGCACGCTCCGATGCGATTTATTAACGTATATTTTATGTACCTCGCACGCGAGCAAGCTGACTTCTTGTTGATTTCGCGAGAGCGAAATTAATTAGTGCGACGTTACATCAACACACCGCGTTTTATTTCGCGTGAATGACGTGTGAATTGTCTGATAGTCGGGATAAGAAGGTAATTATCGACACAGCACGTAACAAATATCCCGGTATTCCCGCTTTTAAATAAAGTTGACAAAAATATTCGGTAATTAAAGATATAACAAACGCAACGAATTAAATACGCATGATGGCTTTTATGATGTAAACCATGTTATACACATTAACAAAGTGATACACATTTTCTATAGTGTCACTTCAAAATGTAAATTGTTTTGCCTGTATGCTCGATGCAGAAGCAGTGGGTGCGTTCCACTTAACGCTCGCAAGCATCATTTCGTCCTTGTTTAACATTTGATAAACAACAAGGATGGAATAATTCACGAGCGTTGCGAGCGTTAAGTGGAACGCACCCAGTGTGTTTAAAAAATAAAAAATATACAAAATAAAAGAAAAAAAAAGCGAGACGCAGGTAGTTCCGGCTCGATTTGCTCGAAATGATTTATTATCATCACAAGAATTAATCGAGTCATTGGATTTATATTCCATGCTATATGAATAGCAATGACGACCCTTTATCAGTTTCATTAGATGACGGTGGATCTAATCTTCGTCAACATCAGACCTTTTCGCCCGACATCTTCCAAATCTGCATAAGAGAAGCGTTGTTTCGGAAAACACTTTTTATTATGTTAAGCAGAAGGCTGGACATAATATGCATTTAATCTTGAAAAGATGGTTATTATTATGAATAGAGTATATCTTTCAAAAGATAATATACTGCTAATCGTATCTCTGACTTAAAATATATAAAAAATTTTTTAAAATAATTTATTAAATTCTTGTATTTTTCTTACGAATAATATATGTTGACAAATAATTTTCAAATTAGTCTACGCTGATGGTTTATACCTTAAAACTGTTTAAACTATAATTATCGGGTACATATGTTTAAGTAATTTTATTTTTCTATTCGTAACCAATCAGTAATTTTATTTACTTGTATATATTTCTTAAAAAATTCTGTAGTTTTTGTCTCTATTTAAAAGAGGATATATATCTTCAACAAGTTTTTGCTTTGCCCAGGAGAACACCTGAAAATCTGCATTAAGCAAATACTCAAGATTCGATGTATTCTATGATTATCAGTCTTTTATGATGCTAACCATAACTTGTCGCATTCGAATCGAGTGACGGTCCACAATGAACCTCGTTAAGCATGAAAATTTCTTGCCCACAACGTCATCCTTCTCGCAGACAGTATTAGTAATAACGAAACATCCCGATTGTGTGGCCTGTCGTACATCGTGCTTAGCAGTGAATGCAGTTATCTAATGTTGGACCAGTGAAACGCAGTTTGTGTTTATGGTTCTCCCAGTTCCCCCGGAAGTGTCATCGGCCGATATTCTTCGTCGTCTGTCCGAGAGAACAAGCCGGTGTGTCAATTTGTGATCGAGCAAAGGAGTTGTACCGGCGCGGCGCGGACGTTGCGCGTGACACGAAGGGAGAAGAAAGTGGAATTCCATCAGTTCTCTTCCCAGAGTCGATACGTATCAATAAATAATTGTGTTGCATGCGTGCGCGTGTTATGAATAATTTCTAATAATGACAGATACGTGGTTTACGGAAAGTAACGTCCCCCGGGGATACCGATGTCATACGAAATTCCATATTTCCTGTAATAACAGAACGGAGCTCGACATTTCTTTTCTCTCTCTCTCTCTCTCTCTCTCTCTGTCTTTCTCGCGGGGGGATGGAATTAATCGTTCGCGTAAACCGCACACACGTATAACCGCGCGTTGCGTTTTATATTATACTTTATAAAACCCCCGACGGGACGTTCATGCTCGTGGGATGCGTTTATCGTTGGGACATATCTCGACCGCTTGCGCTGCGACACGTCCGCGTCGCAAATGTTTATCAAGCTGCCATCCCTTGCAAAATTCCTAGTATCTCACTTCTTTTCCACCGAATGATGTTAAAGTATGCAGGAATTAATTAATTGGATATATACGATGTTCGATAACTGTTCGAGGAATGCTTGCACAAAAGCGGTGCTTACGTAATTTTCATTATATTGTAAGCTCGGCGAACAGCGAATAAACCTGATATTAAACATGATTCTTTCAACAAAAAATATCAATAATGTAAAATGCAGAATTTCTGACATCTGATTAATAATATATAGACATTGCAATAAAAATTAATAGAATATTTAACAAAAAAACTGATATTTTTAATTTAAAATGTACAAATAATCTATATAATTCAGGGTTTATATTGAAAAGTGCGAATACTCAGTAAACAAAATATAGACAAATAATGCTGTCGTACACTACACGGAAAGAACGGTTTTGCTGAAGTATCTAAAAATTTAACTAGATACGAATCTGAAAATAATTTTGTTGCACCATCAAAATAATTATAGTAGGTCGCTGAAGTATATATGTTGATAAATTGCTGTAAAAAATTTTGACATTTTAGCAATTAGTTTGAGTGTTCTACATAATTATTTTGATAGTGCAACAAAATTATTTTTAGATCTGTATCTAGCTAAATTTTTAGATACTTCAGCAAAACCGTTCTTTCCATGTACATGATAATGAAATAACAATAGCCATTGCGATCGCGTTCGCTTGATCAGCTTTTAAAAGATTAGATATTCAGTATAAATTTGGGTTGTGATCTACGTGTATGTGTTCGTCATATATTAAGTGAGTCACGGCCGTTGTGATAACAATCAAGTAAATAGAAAATGTGCCAATATACGGTCAGGCTGGATTTTTCGTGTCCAATAATATTTTCCGCGTAAATTAATATATGTATTCGATTGACGGCTTTGCCACTTCAAACTTGAAATCGATCGGAGCAACTTGGATGGGACACGCGAGACATCCGCCGCGGAATCATAGAATTAATGCCACTGAAATATTTACGTCCTAGTGCTTCGTGATCGTGCCACACGGATTGGGGTTCGACCCTTCGAAACCGCCGTCTTGTACGCACACGTCCCGATTTTCCACTCGCTCGAACGCACGTAGGTCTAGAAGGCCTCCTCGGCCTCATAAAGCTAAGTAGTAATTATCGTCCGCCGACGTACGCAAATATAATTACGCGCGTTTGTTGCTAATCGCTATCGCAACCTTCGCGTTACGACGTTTGTTTCGCTATATCCTGCTTCGCTCTCGTCAGGCACGAAAACAATACAGATTGATTTATGTCAAATTGTCATATAAAACAAAAAGTTAAATGTTGTTTTCGGTTTAATTAATTGGAAAGGTAACAAACTTGATTAAAACGTATTTCCTTTTGTAGATTTTTTTCTGCTGATTGACATCAAATTGTCAAGAATAAATATTTTTTTAATTATACATTCAATGACAGTTTGTATTAAATCGTTTTTAATTATTAAAAAAATTAACCGTTATTCAATTAGCGAAAGCGATGTGCGAAAATCATTGCTCTTGAAATTCGTAGAGATGCAGCTACGTTGCTGACGAACACTTCACGCTTGCACATGTTGAATGTGCAGGCCCGTGACGTAATCGTCGGCAATAAATCAAGCTTCAGAAATAATAATTGCGTCGGTGCGTGGTCGCTATTTTGCCATAGATAATTGCGTTAATGAGAGCGTGTCAGTAGGGTTGATAGCGGCCGTTGGCGAGAAAGATATTTTCCACGGCACATAAGATACTTACGGTTAATATTACGATACGTGACAGTAGAAAATTTTTGAAATTTTAGAGATGGCACAATCTCTTTTTATTATACTTGTTATGTTTTTCTGATACGTTGTTGATTTTTGTTCTAAAATCTTTAAATTTGAAATTCTAAAAATTAGAGAAGATTCTTAAAATCTTCGTTGGTTTAGTAAATGGAAGAATAGAAGAAATATTTGCAAGATATATAATATATGTTTCAAATCAATAAATGTGTGTTTCAAATTATAAATGCACGTTTTATTATATTTTCAAAACTTATGTATAATTAAAAAAAGATATCACGATATTTGTAGTCAGTAAATCATGTTAAAAAAAATTGTTCCGGATCACATCAATGTCGAAAAGTTATGAATCGTGAATAATGAACGATTCGCGCAAATTTGAATGATTTTGTGAGTTCCTCGTGCTCGCGCTTTCGCGACTTTCAGCAACTTTACATGATGCGGTTTTTAAGTGTACATTTTATTACCATCGTAAACGTGGTGTTATCGTCGCAGTTATTAGCGTGAATTTCTCTATTACCATACATATAGATTTAGAAATCAGCACTCTCGCGCAATCTCAAAGCGTGACATGAACAGTATTGTAACCGATATAGAAGCTACTCTCATTTCTTACCATTAAATATCAGTTTCACGTTAAGTGTGATATTATCTTATAGCGTACTCAAGTATTTATACATATATCGACGTCCTATAGTGGAAATCGGTTAACAATTTTTTAAAATAAAAGCGGAAGAAAATTTAATTCTTTATAAAATATATTCTTTATTATATACAATCCTTTATTTTTTTTGTAAATATAATTAATACTGATATATTATAAATTATAATTTAAATCGGACGAAAAAGTAGAAACAAAATAAAAATAAATCTCCAAACAGGAGCGATAATTTTATAAATCTATTGGTTAAAGACGCATTAACAAGTGCGCGATTAATTACCAGTCAATAATCTTCTTTTACAAGGGATGGTTGTTCGCAGAGACTCGTCCGTTATGCATCAAGGAGTGACCTAATCGGACTACGTAAAAAAAAACTATGTGCGAATGACTCGAGCGGAAAGCGCGCTCGAGCGACGATGCGAGGGAAAAGTCGGGTTTTCGAACGTCTGCGTTATAGGGCGAGTTTACTGCCCATCCATAATTAGCGGTAATAAACTCAGAGATGTGGAAACCAGAGCAGGGAATCGGTCGATGATACCGAAATACGGTACCGGAGCATAGTAAAAAAAAAGAGAACGCGTTTATAAGCCGGACAGGATTCTCTAATATTACGATAGGTTTGACTTGATTGAGAGAGAGAGAATGTTCTCACGTACAATATTCAAAATTCTACGTAATGGAAAGAATAACAGAACTTGTATTAAAATGTTGCGTAGAGAAGCTAAAGAAAATGGAGAACAGGGACTACAGGGAGATCGCAATTATTATCTCGTGAAAGATATCGATATAATGATCTGACAGCTATATAACTTTTTTATGTTCTTTCATATAAGAAGCCAGAAGTGATCTCGATAATTTACAAACTGATGTAAGTACGATGTTGAACTACCGTGCGGAATACCAGTAGAAGAGAAGCAAGACAAGCCTCTGCTCGATTTTGATTAATTTACAATCGTGTTCGATTCTCGCGTGAAGAATTTCAATTTTAGCTCGCAAACGTGTCATCGACTAATGACTCGATTGCCGATGATTACAACTTGTGAAGCTCATAAAGAGCGCCACAAAGTTGCGGCCGATTATAAGCGATTACAACAAATTCATTTGCGGTTGATCCGCGGCTCTATTGAGTGCGAGGGGAAAAAGTTAATTGAGGACTAATGGTGGTTAATACGAACCCAGGCGTATGATGTACCGTACGTTTGCACGAGGATGAAGCGAGAAACGAAGAAAGTCGGAGATAATAGGTCTACAAAGTTAAGACAGTTACCCGTTAAAAACTGAACTTTTATTAGGCTGTTGTTAGGCGAGAATGAAATGCCGTTCGCTTATGTACATTTAGATACTTGTTGATATTACAAAAGAAAAAAATATTTAAAATTAATTTCTTCAAAATAAAGATGTCTCTCGTATGTCTTCTTTACATTTAGGCACTTACAATTAGTGTTTAACACTCCGTCGATCGTAGTTGAAAAAGTTACTCCAATAGTCGCATGTATCTCTCAGATACTAACATATTTTAATTAATTAAACGAACTTTTTATTTTCAAATAAATCCATAAATAAATTCTGATCACGGAAATGAACTGTGTAAAGTTATAATTTAAAAAAGAAATATATATAGAGGATGGAGGGAGATTCAACTAAGTTATCGTTTGACTATATCGAACTTAGGAACTGTATCTCACATATACTGTGACTGATGGAGCATTAATTGTAAATTCTACACTGAAAAAAAAATACTTAGATCCAAGAAAATATTTTTTTACATACTCTAATGGCTTATTTACTTAATATAATCACATTTATTTAGAATTAGATATTTTTACTTAATTTAAGTAAATGTCTTGTGGCATCTTGTGGCCACAAGATATTTTTACTTAATTTAAGTAAAGATATCTAATTCTAAATAAATATGTGATTATACATTAAGTAAATAAGCCATTGGTACTATGTGAAAAAATATTTTCTTGGATCTAAGTATTTTTTTTTCAGTGTAGTATATAATATTCAGGAAAATATATATTCTTAATACAATGGTGGGCAGCATGTCATTATATCGTGACATTGAAATAAAAAATATGCGAATACACGCTAAGATGAGAGCTAACTTCAGAAGAAATCATCAGCCCGTGCAGGTGAAAAAAAGGACGAAGGGCGAGCGATCGGGCGCCGTCCCACCACCCGGTAATAGATTATCGGCGATCGTTCCTCGCCGCAGGAAGAAACCGTCGAAGAAAGGAGGCGGCTTTGTGAGGTAGATGAGGTAGATGGCGGAAACAAAAAATAAATTGATTATCCGTATCCAGCAGGATAATTTGTTTTCGCCTTTTCGCTCAAGATAGGGCTATCTCTGATCAATATTATCTGAAAACATCGCTATACAAACAGCGACTTAAAAAAACAGATAAACGTTCTTAAGTCGTTAATTCATTAGTTTTTTTCTACCGTCCATACGATCGGCATGACGAAGCACAGCGACGTGTTAAAATATGGACAAGTATCGTTTCATGGCTTTAAGAAATATCTGATGTTTTTTTTTTATTGGTAAAACACAAAAAACTTGTAATTGTTCTACTTCCAAGATAATAAAAACACGGTGCGCTGGGATATATTTGTAAGATGATAATTTACTTCGAGAAGATTCATTCGGTTAAGGGTACGTTCAAACCGGTTGGTGCTCCCTGCTTTCATTCTCGAATTCCCGTTTATACGTGTGAGGTCATTCGGATGTAGCAAGGCCGCGTCGTTTATTTTGGCCCGTAAATCTGTTGACTTTACGGTTTCTTAAATTACTGAAGATGTCTTCAACGTTCAGCAGTATAAGATGAATAAGATGAGAATTTAAAGGGCTGTGCATTGAAGGATAGTACCTGTAATAATAATGAAAGAACCATTTCAGTTAACCACTTATTACATACCACACACTGATAAAACACCATAATATTAAGACATCAAGATACTAATTAAATAATACTAAAACCATGCTAATAATAATATGAATTACTTATATGAGAATCGTCTGTAAACAATGATCTAAAAAAATCGATAGATATATAATCATTGACAGTACATATTATGTTACTCCCTTCTAATTTTAATTATTACTGTTCTTTATGATATACACGTTTTACAACAACAATGATAATAACATTGCAGAAAAAATTTGATTTTTTAAAGGCTCAAATCAAAATTTTTTTTTTAAACTTAAACCGAGATCTATTAAAGATTTCTCAAAGTGGTGGAGATGATAATTAAGGATGCAACAGAGGTTGCACGTTAACTGAAAAATTTCCTGACATGCAAATGCAACACGCGCCTCACGTAGCACGCGCGCGAGCACCGCTCGAGACCGCGCATCGCCGACTCGCGCAGGTGAATCGGGGAAGCGAACAGAGTTCGCTCTTTCCCGGCGAGGATGGCGGCTTATCGTGCCGATCGTATAAATTGCCGCATTCCGATAGAAATCGGGCAGTGTGGCCCGATTATCTCGCGCTCGTCCTCTCTCTTTCTCTCTCCCTTCCTCCATTATCTCGCGAATCGCGGCTCGCCTTCGCCCCGGATCGCGAAATGCAAATTGGCCAATTACGGACGCAACGTGCGCACCGTCGACACCGTGCACGGCGGTTTATCTCACTTTTTGGATTTCTCAATTTACTGACCGAGACGCACGCCTGAAGTCTTGAAGAGTTATGCAGAAGAGTAACGGATAATTTTGGTATTTTACGCTACGTCACGAGATAAAGATAAATAGTGTAACATTTTATTTTTATTCACATATATTATTACTGCGAAGAATATATTTCTTTATGCATATTTTTTTTATAAAATTAACATGCCTTTTTTAGAAATGGATATGTATTGTAAGAAAATTTTTATATATGTTTATATAAAGAAATTTAATGTTTACTTTTTTAAAATTCTTTTTATATAACATTACAAATTTTCCTTAAAATATTTGTTTTATTTATGATGGAAAAAATTAATAAAAATATTTATTTATTCAAGTTTTAAATTTTTACAGACAAATACATTAATGTTTTAAGAACTGCATTACTTGAATAATACACGAATTTGCGAATCATATCGCTTGTTACAACTGACGCTTTATCGTAATTTGGACTCTTACCTTGTAATTACGCCGATTGTTCATAATTGCACGATACAATGAGCAATTGCATGGCAACATGCAGGAAGGTCATAAGCAAAGAGGCACAATTTCCGGCTTTACTGTGGCACATTTATCATTAATCCGGCGAGAAATACACTTTAGGGATTGCATTACACGTTTGGTGGAATCATAAATACTGATTGCTTGCACAGTTCACTGTAATTACGATACATATGAGCCGATCCTCTTTCGAGGAAACGTAATTACATCGCGCACATGCTGCATCGACACGTAAGCTCTCTTGCTTAACGCTTTTTTTTTGTTTTTCCGCGATGAAATCAATGCGATAATACGATAACATTGTGCGATCGATTCATCAATATACAACACATCCTGTTATGCATTAATCAGATTGTATCGACTAACCCTAGTTATATCAAGTCAACAAGTTTCATATCACGTGTCATTAATTATTATTTAGTACAGAAGATCTCTCAATATTCAATTTGGCACGTAATAATATTATATTATATTTATTATTTGTTAATAAATGCAATAGTTTTATCTGATACGTTATTAAAGAATTAGTAATAAATATATTTTGAAAATGGAGGAACTTAAGAAAGATTATTGGATCTGCTTTTATTTTAGACGAATAAAAGTGTCTATGTGCTCACGAGGATATAAATCAATTTAAAATTATTTAAAAATTAAGAAATATATAACATGTCATCATCAGTTCTGGGTTATACTTAAAACGAATTGATTGCAATTGATAAATACATCAAATTGTTGGAATAAGTATTACGGTAATTGCGTTCACGGTGCAAAGTCCACACAATTATACAAAACGCTAAATATGCTGTGCGCGGAAATTCTTACACATTCCAATCAGGTATTATGATAGATTATGATTCATTTTTTTTTGCGCACGAAACTAACGTATTTACTCCTAGATGGGTGTCGTTAGAATCCTCCATAAACGATTATGCGGTTAATTGCTCGAACACACGTAACAAAATTATCTTATCGCGGCAATGGCCGACCTTCGGCATCCAAGGAAAAATGCATACGAAATTGCGGAGAATTAGCAAGAGACAGATGACATATAGGAAAATTTTGCATTAGTCAGAACACAACGATTTTACGTTCAAAAAAACACAAGTTGGCCACGTATATATCGCGTATACGGACATTTCATATTTACGGGACAACTGAAAGAGTAAAATATTGTCTAAAGCGTGTACTTTTAAAGAAGAGCAGAAAAGATTAGAGAAATTAAACAATAAAATATTCTATTTAATTATTTATTAATTGTATTACAAATTTCTAAGCGCAAAGTTTTACGTAAGAGATGTTGGTTATTCGACAATTCAACTTGTAATTGCAGATGATTATAATTTATAGATAATTTGCGGAGTAACATGTGTGTTTAAATAATGATAAATAATGTTTAAAATGGGCGTTTAAGAAAATAATAAGACATTTAGATTGAGAAAATTAAAGTGGTAATTATATTGAGCCTTGAAATATTAAAAACGTATAGGAACTTGGTAATGATTAAAAAGCGTTTATTAAATTGTGCAGTATATATGCATTAAAAACACGGATATGATACAGTAATGTGAAAGATAAATGTATGGAAAAATCGTTGTAAAAATGTCACAAAAGGCGTTTATAAGAAAAACAATTTATTCGATCAATATCTTCTTTAGCAATAATAAACATATTTTTGGTTTTACCGATTAACATGAATCGCTCGCTCATGTTCGCAAAATCTTTTATCACTATTGTGCTCTCTCTCTCTCTCTCTCTCTCTCTCTCTCTCTCTCTCTCTCTCTCTCTCTCTCATACACACTCTCACTTTCAGACATATATACGCGCGTTTTTTTCTTTTCACACTCGATGGATACATACACGAATATCTTGAAAGGTACCTATACTTACTGATCTATCGATCGCGATTCTTCTCACATAAGTTTATATAATCATAATATGTATATATAGCACAAAATTGCTTAACGCACGAGCCTCGTGTCGGACGTGTCGCGCTATGGTATTCGCTAATTAATTAATTTACCCGTCTTAATTGGTTAATTAAAACGGGAGAACGGTACCTCCGCGCGCGATCCGATTCGTCGATCGTGATCTTCGGTCGCGGGCCTTTCATCGCCAGCGAATTAACGAAACGTCGTTGTCGAACAATTAATCTAAACTAGTCTTAATCTTCGCACATAATTAATCAACTAATTAATCCTAATGGTATGTTACAATCTGTACGTAGGTAGGACCGGGATCTCTGGTAAGCCTCGAGTTTTCGCGAGTTATCTCGTCGTCTTCGTGCGCGATAACTCGTTTCGCGTTTATATTTTATTTAAATTCCGGAGAAAACCCGATTGCGCTACCAACCGATCAGGTCCAGCTTATGCTATCTTTGGTCCTCTAGCCGCTATGATTCGTTGCCGGATATGCAAATTTCGCTTGCGTTGTGATCGCTTCTCGCGATCCTTTTCGCTTACGTTCACGCGGGGACGGATTGATCCTTCGGAGTTTTTGAAAAATTCGGATATTTCTACGGTGGGGAAATCCTTATATTTACACAAAGCTTTCGCGCGTGCTTTAAAAGCCATATTTCAGAAATTTCATAGCGATCGCGAGCCTGCGATCCGTGTATATTATAACATCGATGTTTCTTTTTTTTCTGTGCAGGTAAAGTACAGCGTGCTTATCACTTAAGCTACACATTTCGCTTTTCTATCTGCATCGATACAAAAATAATCGCTTCCATTCACGCTTTTCTTTCACAGCAATATAACCTCCCGCGGGAAGTATATCTTAATTAACGACGTATAAAAAATACGTCCGTCGATAATATTTTTACCGATAATTACAGAAGTATGCTAAAGAGCGCGCAAATAAAACGTAAGAATTAAAATTGCAAATAACAAATAAAAGAATTTAAAAATATTGATCAGGAAATATCTCGTTAAGTCGATGATATTATAAAAAAAAAGAAACAGATGACTTTGGCTTCGTTGGACTATGATACGTGGTAGAAAATAATATTCGCAATCAGCTCAGAGCTCTTGATACATCCTGTGTACATTTTTATTTTGTTACATTTAGACTATCAGACATCAATTGTAAAAATAGAAATAACACCAAAAAATAGTTTTTTAATAATTCCGATCAACAGACAAATTAATTTTTTTTGTCAGTTATATTATATGACTTTATTGATTATGCAAAGTTTATGTTATATATAATAGTTTAATGGCCAAGATACTCATTTGAAATTCACAGGAAATGTCGCATTAAACGCGGTTTTATATCATATTAAAACTATATAATAATAATATATAATTAAAGAAACGTGTTAAAAATAATTTTGATATCTGCATCTAGGCATTATGAGGCTTAAGTGTACACCAAACACACATATTATTTATGTATTTAAAGGTGAAGAAGCACTTTAATACAGTAGGAGTGCAGTAATATTTCATAAATATAAATCGGATATACGACGACACCGAAGAAGGCACGTTCAGGCACTTAGTTTCACTAGCAACCTCAGGTCAAGTTCAATTGTCTAAATTTATTGCGAGGAAAATTAATCGCCCGAATTAAAATATAGAAATTTTTTCGATTTCGATTTAGTTCTCACTTGTTTACCGTAAGCACCAAAATATCGAAAATAATAATTATAAAAGCAGAACTTTACGAAGACAATATCCTGCATACGTGCCTCAAGAAATATAATACATATGTATAATGTATATGTAATATATATATATATACAGTGTTCTTGTTCACTATTAAATTTTGCAAATGTCATTATAAATTATCGTTTCTAACAACAAATTGGAGATTTAATCATTAATATAATGCGGTTTTAACATACTCTAACTCGAGTAATATATTAATAAAAGCGAGTCTTGAGAAATATTTTGAAAATTGAAAGATGAAGATTTTTTAAATCTTGATTATCAGTACATCTTACAATCAAAATAATTGTATTGAATGTCGTAGAAAATCTTATTTGCGTGAACTTTAAATTCTTTTCAGACTCATTCATCTGTCATGCTTAATTATTTTCGATCGGACAACGCGATATCAATTAGAAACATTTTGAAAATTAAAAGACGAAGCTTTTTTAAAATCTTTTTGATTATCAGTACATCTTACAATAAAAATAATTGTATTAAATGTCGTAGAAAATCGTATTTGCGAGAAACTTTGAATTCTTTTCAGATTCATTCATCTGTTATGCTTAATTATTTTTAATCGGTCAACGCGATATCAATTAGAAAAACAAGAAAGAAGTAAACTGAAGAAGACGTAAAAAATAACACTCGTCTCAAAGCTTATATAATAATAATAATTCTAACTACGTCAGAAGTACAGAAACACTAAGGCATTGGGCAGATTTTAATGAAACACACGGTCGTCCGACTGATTTATGTAAATACTTCGCGTTCGATTACGTGCTTCACGCTCCATAATTACAGAGCTCCGAAGAACAGATATTGCGATGTGGTGATTTCAACGGAAAATATTTACAATTCCGCTTCTCACCTGAGCGTAAGCGAGAATGGCTCGCGGGGAGACAGCGAACGTTCAGCGCCACGAATCTGTATCGTGCAATCACGCGTGCAATCGCGGCTGTGTGTACTTATCGTTATTTGAGATAAGACCGACCTATGTCACTTTCGTGACGCGTCGGTCTCTTTCGGTTCCGTTCGAGATGCACGTATCCTACTTCGATGACTCGCGGTACACTTTCGCGGATATTCCGAGACGTCGACATCGTCGATACATCACTAGAGCTATTAAAGTATAGCTCGCAATTAAATCAGGCCAATGAAACGAAAGGAGTGATTTAATGCGAAAATAACATTGCGTCTAATGTAATTTATATTCGCGTTCCGACACGGATATACGATATATATATCGATGCTATTTCGATGTCGAGATGTATCAACGCGCGTTGCTCAAGAAGCCAATATTAGCATGTTGCATATATAAATGTATATCACGTCATAGAAAGAAAGTAGGCGTGATCATTGATATGACAAACGCGAGGCGCTACATCTCGAAGCGACTGTCTTTGATACACGCGCATGCATCGCTACACGTCATTCATTCATTAATAAAATTAATTGAGAAGGCACACGTGTCCTCACGTTCAAGCGCCACACTCGCCGATGCGGACCCGTAAGAGCCGTTTCCGATAATCCGCATTAATTCATATGCGTCAACTAGATACTGATATACCGAACCGGATAGTTACGAAAGTTGAAGATATTTTTAATCTGAGGGTATCTCACAATCAGACTTCTGATTTTATGTACAATTTTAACGAGAGACTTTAATTACCTCCGTTTGCATATAGAACGCTGAGATCTTTCTTCGACTCCGATTCGAGAAGTTGTATTCGGGATTCGATCTTACCTTACCGTATTCAATCTCGCACAGTAATTAAATTAGTCGCGAAGAGACGCCGAATTCCTACGGGTATCGCTATCGCACAACAATACGTCCACTGATGCAAACACACACACACACACACACACACACACACACACACACACACACACACACACACACACACGCACGCACGCACGCACGCACGCACGCATACACATATACGCGCGTGATGCGTTACTCCGTCCAGTCAACTCTATCGAAGTTAAAGTTATCTACGAAATCTCGCTTCCGGCTGCCGATCTCGCAGTACTCGCGGTATTGCCCTTCCCCAACCGGTCGCGGCAATGCCCGCGATCCAACGATACGTACCGCTCTCGGTTCGAGGGCCTGATGCGCGTTCACGGACGAAGCGTCTGTCAGATGAACGAGTCTCAGCTACTGCCGGGCACAGATATCACGTGGTAACCCGCAGAGGATGTTGAGCGCGGTGATATCGGCGAGTGCCGGTTGCCATTTGGCTGCTGTTGCTGCTGTGGCGGCACCTGCAGAGAGCGATAATCGAGCGCCGGCGCCGCCGGGTGCTGACCTTCCCGGTGTCTACGCAAGTCGACCTTCCTTTGGAACGCCTTTTCGCAGAGGCCGCACTGAAACGGTTTGTAGCCGGTGTGCTTACGCATGTGCGTGATCAGGTTGCTGCTCTGGGAGAACGCCTTGCCGCACACGACGCACTTGTGCGGTTTCTCACCTGCAACACAGAATCGAGGACGGTGCCTGGATCAGTATGCTGTTGCACTTTCGTTCGACTATAATTACGATATGATCCTAATATATAAAATTATTTGCTACATCTGAATTTGATAGAGCTCCATTTATAATTTTGTACATGTATATTTTGCGATTCCTCAGATGCTTTATATATTGGATATTAATGCGAGTTTAATTATTTGAAAAAAGTGATTCAAGAAGACAATAGACGGACTTCTGAAATCTTTCTGAATTCTGCAACGTAATTACCACCTGTCTAATTAAAAAATAATAAGAAATATTGCGTTTCTGATATAAAGTCATTCAATTAAATACAGCGTTAATGAACTCGTGAGTACGGTAGGCACGATAGATTTTGATCGACGATTAGCTACGACGATTAGTCGTCGGATGGAAGGCGTGAATTGCGAATGCACGCATTGCAAATTCGATTATCGCGCGAGGAAGAGAACCGACGAGTGGTCTGGAATAATGAACCAAGGTTAACCAAACGCAACTGAATCAACCAATAAATCGTGGCGTCAGCCGATAATAGAGCACTTGCGCGCGTCTGACGGCGATGACTAAAGTCTTTCGCTCGGTTCTTCAGAGAACAGCCGATCGTTACCACCTTAACTTGGCTCGTTCAGGCACAAAGTGCAATTAAGCGCAATTATTTTACATGTAAAATAAGCAATCGAAGTGTGTCGTCACGTCCGCGATACTGATATAATACTGACGGCTGACAAATAATCGATATCGCTTGACGCCGTCTTTGAGAGAAATTAGTAGGGAAATTAAAGGAGACACCGATGATCGCGAGACGTTGTGAGTGAAAGAAGGTAATCGATTACTTGCTGCACACCCTATATTAAACCTAGGGTATTAAAAAAAGATTACAAGACTACGGACTCTTGTATAGCGCTCATTAAAAGAAGTGTAAAAATATCTAAGCAATATAGGTCAAGGAATTATAATTTTCATACGATTTTTTTTCCCCAAGTTGATTCCTTTAATTATTTTGCATATAAAAGTATTAAGGCAAGATTGTCGACATGTGGAGATTATCAGAGATACTTTATCCCGATAATATTCTGGAATATAAATGAATCGCGGTTGAAAAAAAAAACAAACAAAAAAAACATGACTTCATGCAGAAATGCAAGTAAATCACCTGTGTTAACAAACCGAAAATCGCTTCTACCTTTGACACTTTGACAAGGTTAATTTTTCGACCAGATGACTAAATATTGTTTGCTCGCCTTAGTGAATACGGATAAAAAATCTTTTATCCTTTTTAACTCTACTTTAAGTCCTTTTTTCACGTGAATTTTCGGCAAGGAAATGTTACAGTAATAAAAAAAAACCGCGGAGCTATATTTCATCGTAATTCCCCGGCAAATGCGGTTTCATCGAAGGCAGAAAGTGTCACGAGCGGCATCATTTATTAGCGTCAGCCGCATAATCTCGCACGCATCTCGCAATTGCTCTCGCGATATCGTTACACGAGAGAAAAAAAATCAACAACTTTTGCGTTAATCGCTCCCGCGAATCTTGACGCGCTCAAGTACGATCGTCCCGCACGCAGATCGCGGCCTCGTGGTAGATAGCAATAATAATAAAGAAGAAATATAAAAAAAAAGAAAAACGAGAGTGACCGTACTTGCAAACTCCTGTCACGGCCTTCTAAAAGTCCGCCGTCGCTCGTCTAACGACGATCGACCGACGGTGATAGTACCGAGCAAACACCTGTGCCCGCGGAGAGAGAGAGTGCGAGAGAGACGAAGCTCCCCCCTTCCTCACTTCGCTCGAAATTCCGAGCAAACAATTTTATGATTGTAAAGCAACGATAAAAGCGAACGGACGCCTCCGAATGTTGTAACGCGACGGAAAGCGCCGTCGTTAAGATTCTATCGAAAAGAAATTAATTCCGCGAGCGGACGGGACGTTGCGCAAGCGGTATCTTCCTCTCTTTCTCTCTCTCTCTTTCGAACGAGCGTGCATAAACGGTGGAAGAGAGAATTCACGAGTGTCCTGCGGGATAAAAAAGAAACGAGCGGCTCTCTTCGCGGAAAAAGTAGGAACTTTATGTCATCGTGCGAAGCGCGAGTAATCGGCGGGATACTTAATGCTCGCATCGCGCGGAAGATAGGATCGGTGACGAAAACATTTTGATTTACATCTAATTGACGTTTAATTTGCAATGCCACGGCGAAATGTGGACGCTGTAAGTGTTCACGAATTATATTCCAACACTCGATACGTAACGAAAGGACTAAAGATCGATTTCTCGTATCTCACGTAAGTTACGGAATAAAGAAACTTTCTTTCCTTCTGATTGTGAGTCATTCGGCGCGCGTTGACGCAGACGGACGTTCTTTTCTTTAAATTAAAATTTACTGACGTTTCATTTCGATATATTATTGTCGGAATTATCGGCCGCAACAACATGGGCGCGTACAATAGCGCGGTGGATGACAGTGTCGCGGCTTTGTCCGCGGCAGGCACGCCGTTTCTTACCATCCTTTCGCGACTGTACGAAGGAAAATACAATTATCGTAATTGTACCACCTACGATTCAATTTTTATATCGTATTGCTTGACGCGGGGAAAAGCGCCATTCGGTATGCTGTTAATATCTCAAGACAATTTATGGGCTTAGAGCAAACACATCGATTTTTGCTTCGTAATATTTTGCGATATATTTCCCGCACATGTGTATCAACAATGGATAAGATAATTGTGAAAGAACAAATTGTGAATAATCTATAAGTTAAACTAACATCATTTGGGAGAAGCGGTATCACGATAATTGAAGCGTCATATGAAATATTAAATTCATATCGCCAATTATACGTCTCAATATTTATCTCCTGCGCTTTAAAGACAGACGCAATGCTAAAAAAAAATCTCGCTAAGTACACTAAAGTCCATTTCTACCAATGTAGATTAATTTTAATCTCGGTTTAACTTATTTTTTGTCTTTTTCTAATTCTTAAAACTAAAAAAAGATAAAAAGTAAGTTAAATCGAGATTAAAATTAATCTATACGTTGGTGGAAATGGGCATAAGAACTGAAGATCTGATTGTAGTTGCGTTACAAATTACAAACGATGATTTTGAAATAAAATAACTGAAGCAGGCAATGCGAGGGCTCGGCAAAGAACTCAGCGCGAATGTGCCGCTGAAGTCGACACAGTGAAAATGGCGCGTCGCTAACGCAATTTGCCTGCGACTTTGGTAATTTTATGTGCGCAAACATACAATGTCCGTCGAATGTATCGCACTGATACATACCATTTATTACATATTTATTACCGAGTTCGTTACGCGTACAACTAATGGGATGGTAATAAAAAGTTGCGCATGCAAACTTGCAAATGCCGCGTGCTTAATTACAGCATTCGCCTCGAGCGAGCAAATGCGACCGATTGTTATTCCGCCTACACGTTTTCCACGACTATGTCGCGACTCGTGTTTGACAGCATGTGCGTCACCCTGTTGAAGCTACGAACATCTTTTTACCGTGTTTTATTTCGCGACGAAATGTATTTCCTCGCGTTAAATAACGAGCAGAATAAAATGTCGCGAAAAATATACGATCATACTTTCAGGAACGATACGGTATTATATCTTACAAAGTTAGAAGTGAGAGAGCGCGCGAACGTCGTTTCCATGCGTAAAGCTTTATCGGGAAATTTATTGGGAATTCGCGCTCATGATTCAGAGCTTTCATAGCCCGGCAGCCTTGGAGGCACGATGGGTGAACAACTTTGCTTTGGAATTGGAGTTAATGGAACTCGACGAGGAAACCGATAGAACAACATTAAAAACAACGCGCGAAGTATTCCGCACTTGAAACACAAGACAATCGCAAATGCCAGCTATAGTATTTAGTTAATTAGCCTGAGGAAAAGGGAGGTCGAGTGGCGATTAAATCACATTTGCCGCGTCTATTTGCCTTTCAAGACCAACGTAACGTGGCGCGTTTTGTAGGGAGGGCGAACAGCTCTCGCGGGGCTCAGGGGAGAAAGAGGAGGAAAAGAGTATGACAGCGCGATGTTTGCCCTAGACTTTTTAATTTCTCCGGGACGAGGGTGGTATCGCCGTCATCTCTCGCGCGCGCGGACGCGCACGAACGAAGAAACTTGGATAGGTACGATTCCGCGCGCGGGCTGCCGGATAATATTTATCGAGAGTGTCAGCGACCCATACGAACGTGCGTATACACCTCGTCCTACGTACTCCGCCTATCGATCCATCTCGACTCTCATTACCGGCCCCTTACCGGCCGACTTAAATATTTACCGGCTGAAACGTTTGCTTCGCGGCCGATTATAATGATAGGAGCGAATAGCGCGCTTCTTTGTGTGTGTGTGTGTGTGCGCGCACATCCGTGCGGGACGCACACGGCGGAGCGAGTCCTCTTAATTATGCAAGTCCGTCTCTTTTAACGAACGTGATGTAATGGCGGCGATATCGACTGCGATGACGGAGAGAAGGGGAAGGGCGAGAGAGGAGAGAGAGAGAGAGAGAGAGAGAGAGAGAGAGAGGGGGGGAATCGATTTCGTGCGGATTTTTCGCGCTAGAGAAATGAAGCTCGTTAAGATTTCCGACGTCACGCGATAGCCCAGCGATTTTGGAAAAGACGTCGAACCCCTGTCGTCCGAACTTATATTACAACAATCAAGATTTTTCCGAGAACTCCTCGGAAGTGATGCTTATTATTGCTCAGATTAGGACCGTTACTTTTCGACAGCTTCGAACCTTCGAAGTTCGAAGTTGACTTGGAAGCTTTGAAGCTTCGAAAAAAAAATATACATATATATGCGATATAACTGCAAAATTAGAAATTTTATTCGAATTTTGTCATAGAATTTTATAAATGTGTGTCTATTGCGATATACTATTATTATATTAAATTAATAATATAAAATTATTAAATTGTATAATTTTGATTCTTCGAAGACTTTAATGTCAAAGCTTTGAAGTTCGAATATCGAAGCCTTCGAAGAAAATCATAAGCTTCAGATCCGCGGTGATCAAAGTGTGTTCTACGAATTTCACTGCTGCACCAAGTAAATGTACGTTGATAAAATAATACGAGCGATGACAACAAACTGTGCGTTTCGTGAAAGCCCACCCCCCGAACGCCCCATTCTTTGTTTTCCCGCCCCCTTCGGGGTTCAATGACGCGCCGGGAAATCATAGCGTTTGCCGGCACAATTTGCGGCGGCAACGTAACATTTCGCTTGATACCCACGCATTCGCCTCGATTACTCTTTCAGACGCGCACTTGTGGACGGTTGTTTCAGCGAATGACGAGGTAGATAGCGCGACCTGAGAGCGCGCATTATCTCGCGCGGATGCCTGCATAGGCAAAAGTTCACAGTCGCGGAAACACGCAGCCGGCGGACGACCGTATTTTTTTCTTCCCGCCAATTGCTGCTTGGCATGCGGAAAAAAGTTGTCCGCCATCGGCGTCGCGTTCGCCGGAAGCGATCATCCTTTACGACTTACTCCCGCGCGTACGCGGCTCTCCTCTTTTTTCTTTCCCCCTTTCCGACCGGCAGCGCGGCGAAAAGGGTGAACGGGAGATCTTATCGATCCGCTCGGAAAAGTCCGGCGGACGGATCAAAATTGTCGGAGTAAAAGAGTGCCTTCGATAATGATAAAAGTGCGCGCGAGAGAGGCAGAGTGGACATTTTTTTCGTCAATGACCGTCATCGCGGACGACGGGGGTGCATTCCGTCGCGCGATGCGACACGAGAGATGCATTACGCAAAAATTTTATCGGACATGTACGTTCGTAACCCGAAGTGAATCATTGACGACATCGCTTTCCATTTGGTCTGAGCTCGCGACCGTCGTCGCGCGATGATACACTTAACATCGATCGACAGCAACCTTTCGTCGCACAAATCACCGTTATTACATTGAAATTTTTTTTGCAGTTACGAGAATACATTCAGAGAATATCGAACGTTGTAAGTAACAGATAATACTCGTGGAGAAAAGAGGATAATTACTGATCCATAGTTCTGTAATCAAGACATCAATTTTTATTTCCGCGACTCGAGCGCTCGAATGCTTCCAATATTTCCTTTCCTATTCAATTTCAAGGAAAAGTCGTAGGAGAGACTCGAACCTTCAATCAAACAGTAAGATTACGGTGAATGATAATTTCACAGCGAGGGAAAGTAAAGATTTCAAACATTTACCAAGCCGCGGGAGTTGAAAATCGTCGGTATATTAGAAGGACTTCAGCTAACGATAAGTTTATACATTTTCGATGCGACGGAGAAACGTGTACATACGTTCGACACACGATTCGTGTTTTCCTCCACGTTGTATGCATAAGGCATATCCGTGCGTTTGAGACGCGATGGAATCGATGATACGCGATCGTCAATTATGCAGGAAATCAAATTGCAGCGGCGACATCGCTACCCTAACAAAAAGACACCGCGGCCGCGCCGCGACGGTGACAATGAGAGACCTGGCGCGTATCCCCACGTCCGGGAATTATTTATGCTTTCGTTGCGGGAGAAGGAAAAACGTCGACGGCACATTTTTTTGAATCTTTACTTTCCTCGAACGAAAAATATTATTACCGTAAAGAATAAGAGATCGTTAAAGCATTACATTTCGAAAATAGTCTGGAAAACCGAGACCGTACGGCGCATTTCCCATAAGAACATTTATATCGCGTGAAACTTCGCGTGAAAATACCTCTGAATCTTTACTTCTTGGAAGAACCCCATTATGACGCGTACCAGGGGAAACTTTCGAAACGTTGCTCTTCGTAAAATGATTGGGAGTTATAGAACGCTTTTCCTCTCTAAAAAAAGAAAAAAAAGCTTTAATGGCCGGATAATGTTCTTTTATGAGAAAAACGGTGAAAATTTTCACATTTTACAATTATCTGCATTATTCTTCTTACGTTTATTTTCGTATTTTTCACCGTGGCTTGGAATAAAAATGTTTGCGCCGATCGATTATACTTAGCTGATGTTGTAACCCACGTATTGTTATTAACGTTAGTATTATTATGGTATCAAATGTATTTTCGACTGACAATGAGTCACTTTAAGATACGCTTAAGATACGCTTTTACCATAATTTCAAGCCATAAATTGCGTTTATAATAAATACTTTAAAGTCCATTATCACCTGCAATTACATTTCAAGGAGTTTGATGACGTAAGAGCGAGGAGCTATCACAAGTTTTTCTGAAAATTACGTCGGTGATTCGTATATTACAAGTATTTAAATGATAAAAATATACTTATTTTCCATATATTCTACGTTATCCTTTTTCGTTATGTATAATGCGAAAACATTTGTGGCCCTTGATTACTTGCACTTTAATTTTAAGGTATATTGCTTTAAAATGTATATAATACTCGCGATACACAAAATTGTGAGCAAGCAAAAAATATCATTGCTGTTATGAAATAAATTCTTGTAAATTATTAAAGTCTCGAGAGGAATATATTAAATTCTCTAAAAATATGTACACACAAAATCGGTTAATTCAAGAAAACAAATTTAAATAAATATATTTTGTCTTATAAGTTTGTCGCGAATTTATTTAATTGAATTTAAATTATCTATAAGCGAGATCTTATTCAGAAAAGAAACGTTTGCTCGCTTAACTAGATGTGGCTAACTTAACTAATCAAATTCTTTCACGTTGTCGTCCTTTGAAGGTATAATTAAGACATAAATCCCGAGTATTGCAACTGACCGTCGCGGTGTTATACGTTACGAAAGAAAGAGAGAGAACGAAATTGGTAGCGGAAAGTCGCTGCGAGAGGGGTCGATTAAATTCGCATTACGCTCGCCCCTCGCGGAGAAACGTAGAGAGTACAAAGTGGCTGGAGCGAGTTCCTCGAGCATTCGAGGGTGCTGTCGCTCCCTTTCTCGGAGCTCCCTAACCCACGACGACGAGCGGCTTGTTCTCTTAGCCGCTAATTAGCGCGGGACACGCACGCCCCTAACCCACGACGAACCCGTGTCGGGCACGTGGCGTGCCGGAAACTCGCTTAGCGCGCGACAAACAGACCGTTTCCCATCGTGCATGCGCTCCTTCCGGCTGGGTTTCCACACGAGAAAACGTGGCCGAAGCAGCTGATTAAATCGCCATTAAAACGTGTCCCTATCGCTCCCGATCGCCGCTTTCTTTCATGTCCCGCTTTTGCGACCGCGGGACGGTCGCAAGAAAAACGGTCGGACCCGCAATTTACACCGGAGGGAGGGGATCGGATCACACACGTTATTCGATACACGCTGGGATTCAATTTGCGGACTTAATGTGTAGACCGGTCGCCGAAATGTTTTCGGTTAATTACTTTTTCATCGAGATGACTGTTTCAGTGGGACATTTAATCGTGCTTGCAACAATCACGAGCGTGTGGCATCATACAAATAGATTAATTACATTTTTTATTTTCATGTATCTTCTTACACAAGAAGAAATCTTTTGAGAAAGCTCTTAAATTATCATTTTATTGACTAAAATATTCTGTTACATCTATGCGATTTCAAAATGTACACTAGAATATTATTTCTTACTTTCCTCTAGTAAGTTAGCAGACATGAAATCAAACGCATAGAACGCGAAACAGAATACGCTGCATTTCATGAATATTTCAAAGCGCTAGGTAATCATTTTAACAACAAATCCACGTTTCTTCGTAAAAAAGTTATTGTTAGAATGCGAGTAGTTATTTTCCTTTCTCGAGAAATTACCGATAATAAGCCGCAGTGAGTTGTGGAAAAATCATGCTGCGATTGTGGCCGTTTGTTAGGTACACTCGGTATCGAAGTATGGCGCGGGTATATGCAATACAATCATTTTTTATGTACGCTATACAAATATCTTTCTCGTCTGAAAATTATCTCTCAATATGACAACAAATCGCCGTTCAAAAATCACCCTTAATATCGCGAACAACTCGTCAAATATTAATCATTTTGGAGATTTATCGCGTTCGAAAAACAATTAAAGATCAAATTCCACTAAATTTCTAGTTTTAGGTAATTATGTTAATTTCTTTTTGCTTTACTGATTTTTATATATGCCATGAAATTATATGATATAATATTTAATACACCGACATATTTTACCTATCAAAATCTTTTAGAGCCTAGATAGATCATATTATTATTAAATTATTATGATAATTAATTGTTAAGTTTTACTTTATAAATAATAGTAAAAATGTATATGTAAGAAAAATATTTGGAGATTTTAAAATACTTTTACAAAATACAACAACGATTTTACGATAATCGTGATGATTCCTATAATAAATTTCACTATTCGTTATACGGCGGGCTAATTTTGTGCTTCAGGCGATTCTACATGACGAAAGAAAGAAAAATAACCGTCCGCGTGTGCGTGACGAGACACGATTTCCATACGAAACAGCCTGATGATCCGCCGATATATTTATTGCGGGCAATATGCGCGTGTTCACGTATGGGTCTGCCGCGACACACAAACCTCGAATGAATCAAATCCCGAAGCTAATCTGATTGCATGCCAATCCATTTTTTTCCCCGGCTTCTATTGTAAAAGAGGATAATTGTCCTATCCGCCGCTGAGCGAACGAAATGGCGAAGAGAGCGCGGTTTTGATGACAGCGCATTTTGCGTATAAGCTAGATTTTAGCAAGTGATTTGCCCCTTATCATTTGTCCGCAGAGCAGCGTTTTGTACGTCGCGAATTAAATGGCAATGTTGAAGTTTAACGACGCGCTAATGGTCTAACTTCGCGCGGGGGGCAGGGGGGCTAGGGGTGAGGTACAAACATTGTAAGAACACATCGATTTATCTTCGGGACATATTGTCATCCTTTTTACTCGCTTATTGCAAGGAACATTGCTGGGGAAGATCTTTGAAGATTCCGTTTGAGATCTCTCGTTGAATACGAATAAGGGGATATTTATATCGAAAATTAGATTTATACGCTGTCTCTCCTTTATTTCCCCTTTCTGTCTAAAGTATACGCGATATGGTGACGCGATATCGATTCCCGGTGCGGTGTCGCATATATGCTCTCTGCGTGATTCTTTCATATGCAAAAAAAGGGTCAGTCGCGTAGAGACGTGGGTGCGACATTCGCGGGGACACCCCTATTGAGGATGCGTCGTGGGTCGCACACATTTTTAAACGCGTGTGCGTCCGTTATTATAGGTGCGGTTGCGCGAGTCCGTTGTCCCCCTTCGTTTTTCGTCGTCGCGCTTGATCGAACGGATGCGCGTTGCAACGCAATCTCATTTGCGCGATAACGCGCATCAAGCAAATGCGACTTTTTGCAAGTGCTCCCTCTGCAAATAGCGTACGAGGTGTATTACGCTTAATGGATTGAATTGCAGCAACGACGTCTTAAGATCTTAATTAATTTGTTTTAATTTGCGCGCGACGGAAGCGTTTAATTCACGGGCGTTTTAATTCGTTAAAATATTTATAAGATATTCCTTGTAATATATAATAACCGCAATTTACGTATCGTTTAATAAAAACGTTTTATAAAAAAATTGTCACTTGTAAATATACGAACGAATTCAACTCTATCAGAGTTCAGTCAACTTTTTTTATACTTCACGAATATGACATTTATAATTACTTTTCTCGCGTTTTTTGATAAATGCACTTTGCGTATAGAATCAGGATGTGTTTACTTTTTCAATAAACCTCATTTGTTACTTCTCAGAAATTGGAGAATAGATTCTTTTAATTCTCGTTCCATGACCTGCGCGACTTATATATGATCGAACATTTCGCCGATCACAAGACACCAATGTTCTGAATAATGTACAAAGTGGTCTACGGTGGCAACAAGGCAGTCCTCATAAATAATTCGGAAACCACCCGCCGAGGACTCGATCGCACGTCTTTTGTTCCAAGTAACGCGCGGAATATTATGCATTTCGAGATGCGCGATAAAATATGAAAGAATAATGGATATTTTTCTGCAATTCAAGATAAAAATGACAACTAGGATTTCAAGGATCGAGTACAGCTAATACACAATTACAGTAATATTCAAATTGATATTCACTTCGTTTACACACTTTGTTTTAAGTATTTGCTTGAGAGATTAATATGTTATCATGGAGCATCTAAAGAATATAATATTAGCTATTAATTATTTTACTAGTTTAGTAGTAGAGAGAGAGAAAAAAAAGAAATAAAGCTGTCACGGTGTCCTGCTATTGAAACTATTTTTAACTGCTCGCTTTGCGTCTTCCGTTTGGATGTAGAGACTATAAGGACAGAAGCTCGTTAATGCCAGCAATTGTAGCTATCGATCGGCGATATGTAGCAGCAACATTTGATCGAAGACCGCGGAGAAAGAAGAAGTTTAAGGGAGAACACGCGACAAGCTGTAATTCCGAGGACAAAAGTTGGGCTATACGAGTATAGTCCGCAGCGCAAAAATTAGATATACAAAGTAGAGGCTTGTTACTGACAATCGCAATTATCGATGCTCACGCAATGCCCCCTCGTATATGCCCCGAAACTTTGTCATATGGTTCCCCCGTATTGTCTGGTTAACGCATTATAATCTCTCTTTAGAAAAGTCTGTAAGGTGACGAGACAAAGAGATCAATGCAGCATATTGTATTTCCGAGAATCTTTATATTATCAAGCTACGACATTAGTGAAAGCTGTATGAAATTAACTTCTTTTATGAATCTCCGTTTGTACTTTGTGATTAAAATTATTTGTATAATGTTATTCTAATTTTTTCCGCAACTCATCGTGATCGAGAATTAGTTACGCAATCTCGTTAACATGTTAGAAATTGAAACGCGGTAAATTGGATTGCTGACACTCACCGGTGTGGATGTAGGTGTGCTTCTTCATGTCCGACTTCTGGTGAAACCTCTTGCCACAATATTGACAGGGATAAGGCCTCGTGTCGGAGTGGATCAGCAGGTGAGTGCTGAGCGTGCTTGACCGTTTGAAGGCCTTACCGCATTGCTTACACTATTGTAACAAACAAAGAAATTGGTTTACCTTAGTGCTACGTCTGTTTAGCGAAGCTATCTAATTATCCTTGCAAATATTGTACATACAAATACATTCTTTGAAACTCGGTTATTTTTTATTGTGCCTTTAATCAAACGAGACAGAGAAAGAGTTAATTTCTTGGTCCCATATAATAACGGCTATAATAATAATTAATAATATTCTGACATACGCGTCAGAAATTTGAAGATATAATTTTACTGATTTCAATAATGCGAAATCATTCTGCCGTTAATAGGAATTTCCTTTGCCGAGACAAATCACCATCGTCCAACTGTTAAACTGTTAAGTAGCTAATTTATCAATTTCTCCTGGACAGTTCGTGTTTCCGCACGCGATATTGATTGCATCCCTCTCAAGAAAATTCTTTCCGCGATTCTACACGCTTCCCAATCTCGTGGAAATCTGTCCCGTGTTATATATCATATTATATACATCATATCACATATTAATAATGTTCATTCAGAATCTATTAATGAGATCATTTCGAGTAACTCCACGAATTTACAACAATCTATCCATTTATCAATTGCAATAAAAATATCTGAAAATGTTTGCGTTTCATTATAATAACGATATAATAATAAATGAACTCGCCGGAGAGCTTATTTGTTTTTTCAAATTCTCGTTCGAGAAACTTATCTCTTCCTATTTACGACAATTATTATAATTTCCGTAAAACGTACCGCATTTTTCCCGGCGCGATTTGCCAACGCCGTAAAGTCTCTCTTTTGCTTTTCAACCGCGGACGCGGTTAGGAAAGGGAATAAAAGCGAACAACACGCGGAGGGAGATAGAAGACGGCACCGCTCCTGGGCGCCGGGACGCCAGGCACACCTGTGTTCACGAAGCGTCGCGTTACTTTTTTCCTTCTCTCACTTTCTCTATCACTCCTCTAGCTCATTGTCACACGGGCGCCAGTCGTCACAATGCCCCGACGACGCGCGACGGTGCGGTTCGATGCGTGTCCAGGCTGACAATTTATACGGGGTATGAATATGCCAACCGCGGAATATTATTGCGCGCGCGAGTACGCATGATTCACGTCGCGTCGCGATCAATATATACGGAAGAGCGACCTGTCTTCACGCGACATTCAACTTCTTCGCGATGATATCGCGCCGCGCGCGAATCTTAATCCTCGCCGTTCAGAATTGACAGAGTCGAAGGTACCGGTAGTGATCGGTATAGATAAATGATTGCTGGCTGAGATCGTGATTACTAAAATATTATAGTTGCTCTTCTGAGAGATAGTGACAACTTGTGAAACGTAACCAAATTCAAAAATTATTTGAACCAATTTGAACATATTATTGCGTGTGAATAAGGTACTCAAGAAAGGATCATTTTCCATGCTAAATTCTGCTCAAAATTGCAGATTGCGTTGCATATTTGGATACAACGAAATCTATATTTACATCTTATACATTCAAGATTTTAAACCACATATAACGATCTTGTCCGTTTTTTATCTCTCAAGACGAGGAAGCTATTCCGGTCAATGTACTACGTACATGAAACGTTAAATGTCAGGATAAAGAAGGACAGAGCAACGTATTCAGAACTCTGCCACTTAACTGTAATTAAAGCAAGATGGTCACGTCGCCGGTGTACCGATCGCGACAATGGAGACTCCCACGCACAACAATTGTCACCCTTAATTGCTCCTGTCGTCCACCTGTGGCAAAATGGGGAGTTCTCGGAGCGGTCAACGGTGAGACACCGTCATCCCGTTCGCGGATACGAGGGAAAGGAAAGGAAAGCGGCGCGGCGCCTTGGTGGGAGGGTTTTCGTTAATAAGCACCGCCGGAACGCCCGTGTGTCGAGAGATCGTGAAGGAAACGACGGATTGTGGGAAGGAGGATGGATGAGGCGAGGCAGCCTCGCCATTGTCGCACGAAAACGTCTGCTTCCGGTACGGTTCGGAAACAAAGCCGAGAAAGAGATAGAGGAGAGAGAAAAAGAGAGAGAGAGAGTGTCCGTGCCTACGTTCTTGCTCTCTGGCCGCCTTCCATCAGTTTCTGCGCTCCTCGCGATTCGCGGCTCCTCGAAATCGTGTAATTACCGTTAATCTCTTGCGACGCTCTTTGTACGCGGCCCGAAACATCTGTCGCTCGTCGGCGAAGGCGCGAATTAAATATAAAGAAGACTGCGGCTTTCCCACGAATGGCTTACCTAAATGTCGCCCATGAATCATCGCGGTATCGCGAATGCCGATTATCGCGACAGGTAAGTTACGCGTTGCTTAAGCTATTTTCTCAAATTTAAGCTTAAGCCTCACGAAACCTAGAAGAATCTAGGAGAACCGATTAGGAAGATTGTAATCTGTCATTTGGTTAGGGAATCCCGGACGCGTTTAGAGAAACTCGTGATTCTAATTTATTAAAAATCATAGAATTTTGATACTTTATAAAAAAATGAGATATTGCATTTGTGACTAAAATGAAAGAACGTTATGTCCATCAAAAGAGAAGCGAAATCCCTTTAGTTTCGCCTGAAAGCGGATATTAATAAAGATCACAACGTTGACCTACTAAATAGTCTTTACACTTATATTATGTTATAAAGAGATTTAAGTACGTTGGAAAAGACTTCGCTGATATTAAAAGTAAAATCGTAATAGAAATCTAAAATGTGAAGCATGAATCAGTAATAGAACAATTTATCGTAATTGTTTCTACTAATAGCTATATAACATCGATGTAATTACAGTAGGTATACATTTATGGAGTAAGAAAAATATAATTCTAAAACATTTGGGAATTCAATTATCTTAATACTTCAGGGCTAATAGTCTGTTCTAAATCTAGGCTGAAATAATGACTGAACAGACTAAAAGGCTGAGCAATATCAAGAATTTAATATCAATTTCACATCATAACGTATATACATACGTATATACATGTGTGCGGCCCACATATTCTAATATGTCGAGTTACGTGTCGTGGACGTAAAACCACGGCGAGGCGAGTTTCTCTACTTCCACTCAATCACACGTAATTGAGCCGGCGCGGATCTTTTGTCGAGGTCCATGTACTCGTCAAAAACGTTTGACCCGTTTCCTCGCCCCGACGCACTTAAGGGTATTTGCGCGCCCCGCAAGAAATTCATATCGCGTGACTCCTCGAACGCCGAAGCCCGATTTTTTTCTTTCTCCGAACGGAACGGAGATCGACCGGTTTTACGCTCTCGGTATGTAGGCACGCGTAAAACCCCGGTCGCGTACTCTCTGTGCGTACCAAAAGGAAACATTCGCGCCGCGATAAAGTCGAAGATGGACCGAGCGCGACGCGTTCGACAACTCGTCCGTCCGGATTGCTTCGTTATGTTAATTAAACCGTGCCTATGTTGTAACAGATGCGTGATGGCTCCGATGATGATGTTTTATTTAATTAAACTTAAGCATTTGACGGCGTTTCTTTTAAAACAGCTGGAAAGTCATTATGACCTCTCTTATAACGATCCATTGGAATTTATTTAACTTCTTTAGTTGCCTGGTGGAATACGCATCGTTTATATTTGCTTCATGAAATATTACTGTAATTACTGTATAGCATTGGTTAAATCGGTTATCGAACAAAACTGCTAATTATTGAATTACCTATAAAAATTAAAAATGTTGCTGAAAATCGTACATAACTGTTACTTAGAAAATAAGTAAATTGCGTAAGTTTGCCTAGATTGATATTTGCCTGAGCAAACTGTTTCTTCCTTTGTGATAAAAAACTTGGTAAATATGCATGACTGGAAGAGAGAAAAATATCGATTTTCAAGGAAATCAACGTGACCTGACCATCAGATTGGCGAGGAACACTTTCCCGTGGCTCGTAAAAAAAAACGGACACCAGCAAGCTCCACATATCGATCATCGGCGACCTTTTTCAAAAGCTGTCGCGTTCTGAGAAGCTGCAGAGCTTCACGTAAACTATTAATCGGGCCGAGAATAATAATTTTGTCTTTGTTTATAGAAAAATTGCGTTTAAGTTAATTCATTTACGAAGCATTAATTGAAAATACGATGATTAAAAAAAATAGCCAATTCCGCTTAATTTCGTCTTAAATGTTTCTATTTAATCTTCTGATTAATTTTACACTCGCGTTATATTTTTTTTAAATACTCATTGACGATATTTATTTTATTATAATCACTAATTATTAAAGATAATTAATCACAGTTTCTCATTTTACATTGAACTTATAACATTTTCTTACAATTAGTACTTTATACATTACGTACATAAGATAAAAATTATGTTTAGAAACGTAATCAAACTCATTACTAGCGAGAGACAGAATTAATCCAAACAATCAACGGATAGCTTATTCTCCTGTCAAGTAAGCTATTAATATCAATGGGTTGATTATAGCTGTCAGTTAGAACGACTGTGCGGTTAGATTCTTGGAAATAGATAGGTCGCATCAAAGCTCTAAAACGGAGGGAAGAAACGAAGAAAAGAGCAGAGGGGAAGGTCGCTAAGATGGGACCAATTACCGCCGGCGATACGTTCTTTAGGGGTGCCGCGATCGGCCGGTTCGATCGATACCGAAGCCGCGCGCGTGGAAATCGAAGCTTCTTTTACGAGCGCGAGACGCGATCGCCAATAAAAGCTCGAGTCGAATGTTTGCCGACCTCGTAAAATCGGCAATCGTACGGGACACGCGCGCGCAACCACGCGGTCCACTTGCCACGATGGGTCGAATATCGTGGACGCAGTGGAGTCGAGATTTCCAGGACCGATATCAGTCGTCTTCCTCGAAAGCTTATCGGCCGCCTTCCGCGGCAGCGGATTCGCAATGATTTACCCGCGCGATTTACGCGGAGAACCGCGTCGTGAAAATCTTTCTTTACGACACGGCAGTACCGGTGTTTTCGACATCGCTCACGATTTTTAAATCAAGAAACTCCGATACTGTTTTTTCTATTTCTCCGAATCGATTGAGACGACGAAGTGTGACGCGAAATAAATTCTTGCCAAAACGCACTTTTTTTTCAAGAGAGAATTATGTTGCATTGTTACAGATTATCATTAAAAATCATGATTGAGTACGCTCTTCGGAGTATTACTTCACCGAAATAACGAGTCATGCGCTTACGGAGAAAACAGCTTCGGCGGTTGGTATCCGGCGAAGCAGGATAAAGTGCGCGCGAATGAGAATAAGGAGGTATAATACAGGAACACTCACTTGAAAAGTCCTTTCCGTCGAGGAGGGCGGTGTAAGCGGTGAATGATGAATTTGCCGCGTAATTATAGGGGTCGAGGACGGACTCCTGGAGGACGGTGCTCTCGTTTCTCTGGCCTCCCTCTCGCACACCGAGCCCGGCGACCAGATTTCACTTTTTCTGCTGCCGATACTCGACGAGACGTCGCTCGGCTTCGTGCTGAGGTTCAACGGCACTTCCTCCTCTGAAACGAGAAGTCACCCGGTCTATTTCGTCACTCGAGCGCTCACCAAATCGCTGCTAATCTCTCATTTTGAAAATTTTACGGCTATTTAATTGAACCGTATATATAGAAATACGTCATAATACAAAATACAATACTTTACTTGTTTTACATTAAAATAAACAAATCTTTTATTCATGTAATGTAATACGAAATGATAAAATTTTTCAAAGTGTAAATCCATATATAATATATATATAGAATAATTTACACATACATTTAAAAATGGAAATCAAAAATCAATATATCAAGCATTTATCAAGAAATATTTCATCATAAATTTAATTGAACGTATTTATAACACGGAGAGCACAAAGAAACAAGAAACTTCATATCGTCGTATCAAGATATCGAAAAAAAGTGATAATTTATGATCGATCATCATCATCACTAAAGGCGGGGAAATTTTATAGTTTTTGCACACCATATATACATGTATGCGCAGATAGCAATTAATTGATCGTAATTAGTATCCGTGCAGCAAAGTCAAGCGGCGGCGATAAATAATGCCTCGTGTGACAACGTTGGTCGATCGATAGCACCCACTTACTGATAATTGCTCATTAACCGGTCTACTGTTCTAAAAGAAGCATGTTTCGAACGCTCTGAAAAAGGTTTATCCCGGGAAGCTGGCTGAAGACAACTTCACTAGACTTACTCTTCTAAATCGTGATCTTTATCAATTTCGAAAATGCTCAATTATTTCACTAAAGTATTCGCGTTTTCGTCTCTACACTTGTTAAACTTGTAGACACATAATTTAATCCAAAATACGCGCATGCTTATAAATATATAAAGATGCCCAATTCAGCGACTGGACATTTTTTTTATAATGCAATATAAAATAATGACTATATATATAGATACCTATTGGATTTTTTATGCAGATTGTTGGAAAAGAGCAATTACTAACTAAGATTTAGGTTGTTTATAATATTCAACGTATTTATACTGTAACATATGTTGGATATTATAAATAACCTAAATTTTTAGTTATTAATTGCTCTTTTCCAACAATCTGCATATAAAAAATCCGATGACTAATAATGATAGGATTCATATTCATAATCAATGTTTTCGAAATAAATATCAACTAAATTATTATGCAAATTATTGTTCAGGATGCTAATTAAAAGTAACTTAACTAATATGCTCCGATAAATTTTGCATGATTTGGTGCTTTCTAAGTAACAATGTCGTTTCCTGGTAAGAGTTCCTTTTCTCACAATCTCTCAGTCGTAACATGATAAACATTTGCAGATTGGTTTAAGAGGAGATTCAAGCAAATCTCACCGAACTTGGCCTTCTCCGGTGTGCATCTCCGGGGTGATCCGGGACGTGCCGGACTGAGAGGTTCCGAATGAATGGGCGAGCAATTCGTGACCGGTGTCGTCTGTTGGGACGGGATTCTCGTAGGCGGGAGCAAAGAATGTGGCAGCAGCAGGCCCATGTGACGGGCCCACCAGGCACCCCCAGACGCCCCATAGCCGCCGTACATAAGACCGCAACGCATGTCTGAGACAACAAAGGTAACCAGAGTTCAAAGTGTGGAATTTGGAAGTGTGATGATCTTCAAGTAACAGAGAATTTACAAAATGCTTAATGGAGATTACGTCGCCGAGCGAATATTCTCATACACGTAAAGAAATAATTAACATATACATAAGAACACAAGGAACATTTAATAATATATAAGAATAATTAACTTAAGAATTATTATAATCAAATATTTCAATTTGAAATATATCGCGCGGTTCAATTGACAATTATAGATTGATAAATACAATTAAGTTAGACGACATCAAAACTTTCTCCCTTATCCACGTCATCCACTCTTTCACGACTTACCTCGCGCGGCAACGCTAGCGCTGAGTGGTAGACTTTGCAGTCTCAGATCGGGATTGTAATTCGACACGAGGGTAAAGGCGCTGAAACGATCGGGGACGGGTTGACAAAGGCCCGAAGGTGCATTGGTGGTGGAGGCGATGGTGCTCGAACTGCTTCCCGGTACACCTGGGCTCCAAGGCGAGGATGGTAGCGTGATTATGCTGGGGCTGCCGGGTGGCGAGAGGGTGGCCGGGGGTGACAAGGCGCCCGCCGGAACTCCCACGGGATTGCAATGAAGTTCCGGTTTCATGTGCCAAGTTCGAGGTACCGCTTCTATTACGAGAGAGAGCAAATACTTGGCTTATTATTTCGCACTGCACCACGCACGAACGCAAAATGTGCATATAGCATATAAATTTCGAAATTGCGGTGATTACACCGTGTTATTATCGATGAGCTATTTTCGAAGTACGTACTTAAAACGCAATAAACATATGTCTGCTGTGTGTGTGTGTGTGTGTGTGTAGCTAAAATTCCATGTCAGATAAGTTGACTCTTATCAATTACGCACGTGCTAAAGTTGCAAAATACTATTTTCTAAAGGTTATTAAAACTAATGGCATTTAATTAAGGCAATTGAAAAACTTTTATGTAATAACAAAAATGGCTTGCAGAATTTTTACTTAATGAATATCATTCGAAATATCATTTGATATAAATGATATTTCTTGGTAACTTTTGTGAATCTTCAGACAGTGAATATCATGAATATATATATAAATATTAAAATACTTGGACTAGAACTACATGGATAAAGACGAAAATATTTATAAAACAGACGTTAAAGTGAAATAGGTACTCTTTATCTGTTTTGAAGAATCTTTTACAGATTATATCTAACATGATTTTAATTTCTAAAATGTTTCTAAGAAATTTGATAGGTATCTTAGATGTTTGGTATTATTTTAACATTTTCTAATAAATATTCCTAACTGTTTAGGTATATTATCTTTCTTCATATTGTCTACTTTCAATTCATTCTCTATTTCTACGTGGTTTAATATCTCGAATATGATAATAAAACCTCTATGGAATAAAGGAACTACGGAAATTCACGTTAAGTGTGAGTTATATATGTATTTCGCGTAAAAACATGCGTAGAGGCTGCATTCCACAAACGCGTTCATTACGTACACGAAACATATACGTTAACAGAGAAATGAATAATACATGGAGCCTTGAAGCGGATTCTTTCGTGATGCATAAAATCTGGTGATGCTGATCGCGATCGAAATCTTTTCGATCGCGCAAGCGAAGAATGATTGCGGTCCAAAATCACGGCTTAATCGAACGTGTTGATCGGAAAAATTATAAAGTGAAAGTGTTGCCCCGCATAACACGCGTATCTTCCAAATTTGTTTTGCAAACACATGGTAAAATGTAAGCCGTAAACGCAGATTATGCTTTTATTTGCATTAATTGTAATAAAATATTTTATGCGCAATCACTGAAGTATTTATAGAATTATTCTGCGAACTGGGATACCAATTTATCATTTTCTATAAAGTAGCATTATAAATAAATATTAAGAATCTCAAATAAGAAATTATCACAGTTCTCTAATTACATGTTTTTTTCATATATATAGTTACACGCAACTTAAAGATTTTTTATTCATGTCGATTTGAAAATTAATCGTGCAATTTAAACGTTACCGTAGTAATTAATCGCGATATACGTCCGCCACATCAGGATCCGACAAATCATATTTATCACAGGAAGTATAACTAATCGGAGATTGTATGTAGGTACTGCGATACAAAACGTTGAGTTTTCCCCTTGAATTATATGCTCGTTGCACTCCACAATCTCGTCCGTTCGATAATAGAGAATTAGGAATGCCGGTGATTATGAGCTCCATATTCATAACAATCGTCCGGCCCCGCTAAGAGAGTTATTTAAAAACCGTTGCTGGCTTCCATATCGCACGATCTCGCGCGCCGATGAATATACGGAATAATTATGCTCGCCGCGTTTAACGCGAGCATGTCGGCGTTTAATGCATTGTCGGCGACGATCTCGCCGTCGTTTTAACGCTTATCAGATTCGTCGGCGGAATAAAGAAGGAAAGAAAAAAAGAATTTGCGCGCGTAAGGGCGAAAGCGCGAGCGCGGGAAAGAAATCACGAACGCGCGGCCGGCGAAATGAATTATAAATCGTGCGTGCGCGACTCGCGGCCGAGTATCGCGTATCGGACGGACGTATCGAGACGACGAGATCCTAATCGCGCGAGGTCGGACAGATGTGATTGCTCGACGCAGATCTCTGCGACGAGTCGCACGATAAAGTGTCCCGGCCGCGCCGTCCGACGCAAACTTGACGGGGCAGGCTCTCAAAAGCGAGCGCGCCGACTGCCGATCAGTTTTCGCGTAGCGATAATCAGTGGCAATGAAATAAATATATTTGCGCGCACAGGTTGTTCTCCGTCACGCAATACGTGTTCTGTACTGATTTCTCAAGCTGTCATGAAATTCTACCGATCGGCGCAGTCAAGGAGAAAACTTTAATCGGCCACGGCGTCGATCATTTTATTCGTGTGTGCCACGCATTCTTTAGAAAAATTACGTAATACAATTATATAATTTTCATACATGTAATAGCGCGTTTCGAGATCGAGATTACGTTCAATAATCTGTAATTTTTTGAATTTTTATAAAATTATGGGTTTCCTTAATATATTTCAAACAAACAATTGTAGTGTATAAAATATTGTCAAGAAATTAAAAAATTGTTCTAATTAAAATGTGTTCTAATTCACGTAAGTTGATGGGAGGAGATATTTTTTAACGAGCCGCAAACAAACGAATAATTAACAAGCATCGAGCACGATGCGAGTGCAGTTTTTCGCTGGCGCGGCGCGCGGGGGTGATTTGTAAGCACACGCGAGTGTGCGAGTGGAAATAGAAATAGCCGTTTTGCGTGAAACGACGATGTGTCGGGAAGCCAGGTGATAACCCACGAAGTAAATCACTGGCTCGAAGGTCCCACCGTGTGCGATAAGGATCGCGTCTGGACATAAACTACGACTAATAACCGCTACTCGTTGTTTGAATAAATCTGTAATGCATTCGTACGAGCTGCATTCCTACATAATTCATGCGCCGACGCATCGGTAGCGAGAATTTGTTACTCGTTTCCATAGATAACGGTGCACGATGTAGTGTACGCTGCCAATCGCCTGCTTATTCCGAATTTCAGTTACATTGTTCCTCGGTTTTAGACGAGTGAATTGAAAAGGGAAACGAGCGCATTACAATTCGTCCAACAAAGTTGCAAAAAAAAAAAAAGAAAAACAAAAGCGTACCGCTGATAAGAGGCACGTAATTTTCCGTGCCAGATAACTTAAATAATAATTCAGCAGGAAAAAGAAGAAACGAAAGAGAGATGGATCGAATGTATCGATCTTCGTCTCGAGTCTAATGAGTTGTGATGAAAATGGCTGCATTTCGATATTCATTGTCAGTACTAAAAATCTATATATTTTTCTATATTTTACGTCACGTATACTACAGATTTTTAGTACTGACAGTGAATATCGGAATGTAGCCTACGTATGAGATTAGGGCGCGAGAAATGGTTTGGTTTCCGAGATAAAATATGCATGGAAATATGTTACAGAAATTTCGCTCGTTAAACCATCAGAGACGGAAAAGGAAAGCAGTAAAGAGAGCCACGATTTTGACGCGGGACATTCTCGTGTTGAAATTCGAGGTCTCGATATTAGATGGACACGTATTTAGACAGGTGAGGCCAATTCAACGATATATCACGCTGCACTTCTGCGTTGTTATCATCCATGCATCATGTCACCCACAGAATAAAAAAACCGCGTACTGTTTGTATGAGAATAAATCATGAGCGTCGCAAACCTGATTTCCTGCTATCTTTTCAATTTTGCGCGACGACAAGGAATAAGCTACGAATAATACCAAACAGAAATGTCGAAAACATTATGTGTTCGCGAGAAATACAATATGTAAATAACATTATAATGTACATTATATAATAAAATATACTGACATAATGTATATTTTAGCAAAGTTAAAAATGTATTTACATAGAATTTACTGCGTTCACTATTGCGCTTAATTATTATCGATCGGATAGAACAAAGAAAGAAACAAAGCATAGATGAATTCATAGAAAATATATTCTATCGGAGATTGTTTCGAGTGTGTTAGCGTTGAATCATCGTCAAACTCGCGCGAATACAATTTACATCTTTAACAGCGAATGCTAATCCATCACGGAGAAAATTTTATAGTAAATATTACTATGGTGTCGCACTAGCTGCGGACCATCGAGGAATTTTAAGTTAAATTACTATGTTTATGGTAAAAATTACGTTATTTAATCGTTTTTAAAACAATAATTATAGTATTTTAACTTGAAATTCCTCGATGGTCCGCAGCTAGTGCGACACCATAGTAATATTTACTATAAAATTTTCTCCGTGATGTTTTAGCAATCTTCAGTACAAATTTAAGACGTAACAAATTTAAGACAGACGGATAGCAAACTGCAGAGAGACGTGTGCGATAATCGGTGCAATGAAAAAAAATCTTCGATTAATGATAAAGATTGATTGATTCAGCGCGTGGCCACCTGTGAAAATACATATCTGTCATTTTAACAGATTCGAGGTACGTTAACTGCGTCATTTCTTAATTTCACACTTGAGGCTCGACACGTTTCACAGCCACACGAAATGAATTCCGAGTCAGTGAGTCGTTCGTGTTCTCATCGTCGAAATTAATAGCGCGGCCAGATGGAACTCTTTTAATTACCGATTAATCACTCGTGACTCACGGTGTTCCCGTGAACGACAAACGTTTCCAATTCATATTGGAATTTCGGAATTGGACAAAATTTCCCTTTATGGACAATGTGATTACGTTAACATTGGCGAAAATTTCCGATCGTGTTTTTGGTAAATTTCTATCTAACGGCAGCGTGTACATATCGCTCTATAGGTATATGAAATCCAAATGATAGACAATGAGAAGACATCTGCCAATTAACGAATCGATTAATTGATGATAAACGGGGCTCTATAGGCCTCGTAAACGGCTAATCGTTTGCTCGTTAATTACGAAAGTAACTCCCACCGCAACGACTCATCGTCAAATCTCAAAAAACAATCATGAATATTTACGCGATGCCTTGATTAAGCTGGTGTGAACAAGTGTCAGATGTTCTTCTCGCCTGAGTATCTTTAAGACGGATTTTTGACTTACAAGCTGTCATTTTCGAACGGAGATTAAAATAAGCATTCAATTTTTTATTTCAGAGACAAATGTTATAGTCTTTTTATACAGGACAGTGATATGTATTATATATAATAATGCAATATTTAATAAACATTTTTAACGGATTTAATAAATGCATTAAAAATAAAATTTTTTAAAATAATTTACTCATTATAAAATAATCCAAAATTAACGATTTCTCGAAAATTTCATTATAAGATGAATTATCCTATTAAATGCGAACAATTATCATAAATAAAAAATTTGCACTTAATAGAAAAGACTAAAAAACGAGAATATAGAATACGGCACATCTATTAAAGAATAAAGTTTACTTGTGATATTTTATTGAAGAAAGCTATTTCTTATATTTCGTGCAAGAGCATAATAATTAGGATAGTCCAACAATGCACCATGTAAATTTCAGAGGCTTATATCTCTTTCAATTATTGAGTTGGAGATCTGGGTTTTTGCATACAGTTCATGAATTTAGTTGGCTACATACTGTATAAAATGAGTCATAAGTTATTTTTAAAATTTAGCCACAATTTCGATTTTTTAAAACAATGTCAAATGGTTCATTGTGTACAGGAGCGTGTACACAATGAACCTAGCCATTTTTAACAATGAATCATGTTTTATATTGTGAATTGTTAGTGTTATTTTAGTTGTACTATGTTCTAAAATGTTTATTTAGGGAAGAGATTGCATTACATTTTTTCAACGCAGTAGAGAGTTGCATGCCAGTCATCGTACTTTATGCAAGCGAGCAAATTGCGACGATGTTTTGGAAATTTACACGTGTTCCTAACATTATATTTGCATTCATGATGTGTTTAAAATACTCGCAATTCTAATGCCTCGTGCTTCGGTTATCATCGGCTTATCCGCAGTACTTTTTCGCTTTTGCGATTACGATAATATACGCGCGGTGCTAAAATCTCTCATTTGTTTAAGAAGCCGTGCGCTTCACAAAGGTGTACCTTCATATAAACATTATTTGCATTCTATTAGATCCGAGATTAAATCTAATCGTTTGTAGAGGTAGAAACACGTGGAATAAATACGTTTATTTTTAGATATGCAAAATATCGACTTAACAAAATAGTCAGAGGTAAATGAATGATATGCTTTAAAATAAGTTCAAAATTCAAGAATGTAGAATTTTTGCGTTATGAATAAAAAGAAGATAAATTTGAATAAATGTCCATTAACAATAAGACATAGATAAATGACAAAATTTTAATTTTAAAAAGAACAATGTATTTTATATGTCTTTACGATCGTAGAATGAATCAGCTGAAATTTACATCTAAAATTATGAAATTGTGAACGATGAAACAAAAATGGGAAGTTCATTCTGCTTATTAGAGTAGATTGCGCAAACATTCTGTGTTTTTTTTTTTCACAGAAGAATCTCGGAATTTCATCAAGATTGAAAAAGCTGTACGTTTCGGGATAAAACTGCAAATGTGTAATTTGGCGGCGAAAGTTTGCTTAAAAAAATGTGACGAGATCTTGGCGCTTTTTGAATATTTAAATCACTCATAAAACACAGATAAATAGCATAATCGATAAGCTATAATCCCGACGTTCGAAAATTTTTCAAGTAATCGGTTGTAATTTTGTTTACATGTGAATTAAAACAACCCCGAGCGGATTTCAAATGTACTCTTATTAACGATTGTTATTAACAAGTTAATCATTATTAACAATTAACCATTTACTACCATTACGACAAGTGAATTATAACAAATATTCTTGTGTCACGAAAAAAATGCGATAAACTCGCAAATGTACCTGTTTAAAATACACGTGCTTTGCGTTTTAAAATGTTAGATGCCAAAATAATCGCGGAATACGTTCAAGGGGCTGACGAGGACAAAAGCGATCAACACGAAGACTTACTTTGTAACGTTTAATTGTAAGGCACGATGATAAAGATCAGGTGCGGATCGGCGGAAAAAAACACAAGTGACTACTCTTGATAAGAGTTGCGATTGACGTCGTGGAAAGTTACAAGGGAGGTCAAAACTTTAAATCAGCTTTAAATCGTGTCATCGTCATGTTAAAAATCAGTTCGTGTCACTTCGATCGACAGGATCGTCGATGATTAATAGCGTGCATATGGCACATTCCCATACAACTCATTATTATACTCGTGTTCGCTTATGTTTCCTATAACTAATAGATTCAAGATTCAATATATTATATAGTTTCTGATGCACAATGTAATCTTTTTCTTAAAAAGTTATGTGTGCTTACATAAATTTTCTATAAAATTATAAAACGCACAAACAAATCAAATTTTGATATTTTATAGCAAGTTTTATTCTTTTATCAGTAATTATCTATAATTTAATTCTTTTTTTTTTGTGTATAACAATTGAGAGCTTGTATCACAAATTTTGAAAATTTCTCTCACCAATCGATCCCATGTTGTTCTATGTAACGGTACAAGCTTGACGCGTAGAATGAAATACATATAACTCTCGGCAAGTGCGTGATATACGTGTAAACTTGTTGCGATCGGCAAAGTTTACCGTATAGTTAAGAGTCGAGTGTCACGTGTTGTCGCGGTGATTAGTGTCGCGGTAGATAGATTATATTAACGTGTATCCAAAGATATTAACTGAATCTTGTACTCACCACACATCACGTTCAGGTGTTGCAGGCGATGCTAGAACGATGTGCTAAAATTGTATGCCGCTCATGGAGCCGCGCACTATCCCGACCGCGGTCTCCGCGCGCACTGTGCCTGCCAGATTCAGAGTTCGGCGCGCGCGAATCACACAGAATTTCTTTGGCAAACGTCAAACCACCGGGCACACGTTGCCGCCTTCTCGCACAGATACTTTCGCGGAAACACGCGATCTTGGTCGCTCGTTCAAACGCGCGAGTTCAAAAGTGTTCTCTCGAACGACCTTGCAACTGGTTCCGTTCACCGTTCACCGACCGGTCGGTCGAAGTCTCTTTCCGGAAGTCACGATTCATCAAGGTCGATCGCGACGAGGACGCGAATCATCGTTTAAACCAATCCTCCTCTTCAATACTTAGAGTCGCTTCAGTCTTGGATGGCTCGAAGAGCCATGAACCGCGAGATATTTTAAATCCCTTGACAAAACCTTGACATCAGCCGCTTGATTTCCTCTTACTCCGTTTTCTGTTTCCTTGACAATTAGCGGACTGCTACGGTGTGTGTCGCCGAGAGCAGCCAGTAGGTACTAGTACTACAGGTAACTTGTTGTCTGAACGTCAGTTCAGTCCGTGCGAAGAAGAAGAAGAAATAGAAGAAGAAATTCTCACTCTTCCCTCTCGGAGTGTCCTGACTCAGAGCAGGACCCCGACTGACCCCGCGGTGTGGCCGAGGAGGGCACGCACGGTCTCTCGCGTATGAGGACGAGCGTGTGTCGGCCAGCCCGTGGCTTCCCCTTACCTGGTCTGCCTCACCACGCTCAGGTTTCGCTCTTCTCTCACCTGCGCGTCGGTCTCGTGTGCCTACCTGGAAGCCCCGCCTACCATCGCTCGCTCGTGGTGCGGAGTACGCCGGCGTTCGACGTGGTGGGAAACGAGGAGAGACGAGTACGCGCGCGTCCTCCTTCCCTTCCCCCTTCATCCCCTTGTCTGTCCCCGCGGAAATCGCTGGTAGCACGATAGAGAAACGTGTGGTCTTCACGACATCGAACCCCCACCACTGCCCTTATAGACAGAGGCTGCGTTCGGGGAGCGCGCTATTAGCGCTATTGCATGGCATCGTTCTATCTTTATCGCTTATCAGATATAAAACAAGGATAGAATAAGCAAATAGCGCTAATAGCGCGCTCCCCGAATCCAGCCAGAGAGTACGCGGGAGATGCGTTCTATTGTAAGCGTATCGCACCAACGGGTGGGCGGTTTCCACCTCGCTGTAGCCGCAGCGGGAAAAGGAATCGCGAGATGCAGGTGTTCGATGCCGTATCAGTGTTCCGTTTCGAGACGAAATTCTCGATAGCGAATTAATTGCCGCGCGGAGGGCGACTAGAATTAACGCATCTGCGTGGACGTGACGGACGCGTTGTCCCCCCGGTTAAAACGACCCGGCCCGGCCGTCGTTTCGCACGACACGCGCCGTGGATCGTTGATCGGTTAATTAACGGTTCCGCGACTCCCCGCGCATGAGAAACGACCGAGCGGCGTTGAGTGTTCTTAAATTCAAGTTGCACTTGCCCTGTTTTGCAATTAAAATTTTTGGTTCGCGTGTCCGCTTGGCGCTTACGGCGATAGCACGTGACAGATTCTCGGCTGCAGCATCTTACAATTAGCTCCGCATAAGAGATTAACTTTGTACAATATCTTTATCGCGCATCCCGATCGCGATGATCTGATCAATCGCGATTAGAATCCCATGAAATACAGAGATCATTCGGATTGTTAAACCATTTCGAAATGATTATTATGAAATAATAGTTATTGAGATATTTATAACTTTCATAATTCTCATTATTAAGCGATAAATGAGCAAATAAACTTAATAGATTTATCAAACAAATCCAGCCAGATTAAACTTACACTTTACTTCCGTGATCTCTCCTTCATATGTCAAACAACAAAAAATTAATAATTCTATCGACATTAACAAAATAGTGCAGGTATTACTTGATAAGTTAATCACTGATTAAGTTAATCGAAGTTTGATCAGTAGTAAAAACAGGGGATTCAGAGATTTCGTTGATGGTCTCTCTAATAGCATCAGAAACGCGTGGTCCATGATCTAGGGTACCATCGCGCAACGTCCATCTTAACTCGGCGCCCGGGTGCAGACGCCAATAGGCACTCTCCCGAGCGGCCGTGCGCGCGCACGAGATATCCGTCGTTAGATTTGATTCGGCGGACCATCTCACGAGAGTAGGAGAGAGCCCGAGTGCGTCGGCGCCGCTGTCGGAATCGCTCTCTATTGGCTGCTCTCTCCTAGGAGAGAGGCGAGGTATCGTATCGTCTCGCTCGCGTGAACCCGCCGTATCCTAGACGAGAGCGCTGAGAGGGGCCAGGCGCCGTCTTCGCGACGACCTTGGGTTTAAACCGCGATGCTGAGTCTCTAGGTCATCGAAAAGGCAGACGACGACGTCGCAGAACGAAAAAGCGGTAAGAATAGTAAACGTAATGATCGGGAACGAAACTCGCGCGCGTATACCCACAAAGTACTTTAATTACTCTACCTCGGTGACGAGGTAGCAAAAAGACCTGTAATTGCGACGCCACTATATCTTGGACATATTCTTGCGCGACGGAAAATATGGCTTTGAAAAGTAGGCTAATTATTTTTGCAATGCTAGACAGCTCATTCGATTGTTTCACGCATCGCGATATTCGACGCTCAAATTTTCTTTCTTGCTAATATCAAATCAAATTCAAGATTAGATCTTAAGTCTCGCATCGTTTTGAAAATAGCTTTCAATAAAACTTGATGTCTTAAAAGAGACAGGACGATTTTCCGTAAGGATTTCATATCTTCAGTTTTTTTTTCTAATGTGAATTTGAAGCTTTCAGTCTTTCAAGGCGCCTTACGTTTGCGTTTCGCAACGACATTTTCGCGTGATGCGCAGTATATTTGCCCGGCGTATCGTCTGGAGCGAGACGATTAACGTGTTGCACACCTTGCGGAGATAACGTTTGTGATTAGCTCATGGCGGTTAGTTCGTTTCCGAATGAGCGCGGTTAATCACGATCAGCCGGCCGAGTCATCAACTGCGCAAGGGCTTTCATTAGCCGCCGTTATCGTCACCTCCGCCTCGTTATATACCGGATAGATAATCCTCGGTAATTTGTGACGCAACAACGTGCATATAAAATTGAAAACGGGGAGGTCCAAAAGTAGATTGCAGTAGCTCGGTGTTAATCGCGCGCCAGTCTTAACAAGGGCGATTTATTGCGATAAAAACGCTTTTTTAAGAAGTATTATTTTTAACACAAGGGAATTGTAGCAACAGTATAAACAGCTGTTAGTTTTGACAATTTTAAAGATTCGAAGCTTCGAAGTTTAAAGCTTCGAAAAAAATATTTGCGACATAAGCGACATAACTGCAACATTAGAAATTTTGTTCGGATTGTGTCATATAATTTTATAAATGTATATTTATTGCGGTATTATTGCTATTATATTAAATAAAATAATTGTATATTTTGATTCTTCAAAGCTTCGGAAGTTGAAGTATCGAAGCTTCGAAAGTTCGAATATCGAAGCCTTCGAAGCAAAATCACCAGCTATCTAAAAAAAATGGTTGTTTTAAAAATTTTCGTAAAGGGAGCGTACAAATCTTGGTGGAACCGCTGTTAATCTTGAAAAGTGGCTAATATTCAATTCGACGTTTCGATTCGAATCAATTGAATTATTCATTGCGATCGTGTTCTCGTGACAGAAACGCGAGGCTAGCTCGCTCACGGTGACGTGAATCGCCGCATAGATCACGATCGAGGCATTCTTCTTTTTCTTCTTTGCTTCTCCTCTCCCCCACCCCCCGCGTCTCCCGACCCACCGCGGCGCGCGATGAATGTATGCGCGTATATCGTCGCACAATGCAGACGAAATTAGCATCGCAATGCGCCGCTGCACGCTGCTGCTGCTGGAAAACTGGGTAAACAGCTGTGCGAACAATGCGAGCGCGCTGCGACTTCCTTCACCTCTGCCTCGCCACTCGCCACCACGTCGCTCTTCCCTCTTCATTTTTCTTCACTTCGTTTCTCCGCTCCTCTCAGTCACCTGCCTGCACTATGAGGCCTGCATGACGACGATTGCATCGAGGTTACGGATACGAGCGTGACCGAGAATGTATTCATTCTGTATTCATCCACAGACCAAGAACTCGGGTTTCCCGCAAAGGATGCATTGTGGGTTTCTCAAGAGTAGCCGACAAGTAATTATCGATAGTTCGACAAGTAATTTTCGATTTGTACCAATATGGTGATTAACAGAAACAGTAAATCATAAAGACATCACGAGAGATTTGCATTACAATGCCAATGGGTAAATGAACAACTTAAGGGGTTACATACCTTTGTCTTGCGTGCAAGAAATGGCCTATCTTCAGGAATTTTTTTTCAGTAAATAACACAGTAATCAATGTATTTTCTTATTTTATTCGTTATATATTTAAGTGTACGTATATTAAAAATTAATTAAGTTTTATAAAAAAAAATTTAACGTTTATAGCAAGTTGTATATACTCCAATGCATGATTAAAAAATATATCAAATAAAATAAAATCCTGCATTGATTACTATATTATTTACTGACAATGCGAAAAAATGTTTAAAGATAGCCATTTTTGGCCGCGACAAATTATGTAACCTTTTAATAAAGATATAATAAAAAGATATTTATTATATCATAATAATATAATATAATATCGATACAATACTCAGTAAATGAGTAATTAATTTTTCAATTATAGATATTCTGCAAAAATTATAATCTACGTATGCACGTATATTTTACTTGCTGTAGTGTAGATGCTCACTTCTGTGTAGATTACATTCATAAATTTATTGTATCTATGAAATATGCTATATATATATTGACGTATTGAAAGAATTAGATTAGACGATCGGACAATTAGAAATACAAAACAAGTGTTGCAATCTTTTTAGCATACGTTCCATGCTTTGTTGGAACAACTCCGAGCTGTTACGGAAAGGTAAAAATATCGCGTAGTACAATTGATAAAATACCAGTCGCCAGTTGCGATATGGTGCAATTTGTAACGAAACGGCGCACAATTACGGATAGAAAATGATATGCGAGAACAGAAACTTGCAATTAGACCGCAAATGGTGCTAAAGTGATACTTATCACATAAGTGAAAAAACCCTGTAAAGCGCATTTTTCCTTAAAAGCCTTAAATTGAAACTTTTTTTTTATAATAGTCAAAATTATATATATATATTGTTATAATTATATATAATTATAATAGATACAGCTTGAAAAAATAATATTTAATGTATATATTATTGATAAAAAAAGAGTTTTAGAATATTATATTTGAAGCATTATCTATATATAAGTTTGAGTATTATTAGAAAATAATTTTTTTCTTTGAATTTTTAATGTATGCAGTCTTTTCGTCAAGTGTCGGTTTATTGGTTGACTGTTGTATGTATATTCGATTGGCTTTCACATCTTTATTAAGTTGTAACTCTCAAGATCCATTTACATTCAATCTACCTCTACTAATAAATGTAAAAATTTTGTTGATTAAGGTAAACATTGGAGCAACCCGATCCTCTATCGCAATTTGCAGTAAATTAGCTAAAATGTGAAATACCATAAATTAATGAAGGTGCTAACCAAACAATTTTGTCATACACTTTGTTGCGGAAGTTATTTTAACATTAATAACAGTCATTCGAGAAACGCGCGTGAAATAAGTTTCTTCATTACTAGCGAATAAAAAAAAACATGTGTGGTTTATTATTAATGTAGTCGACGTTATAACAATTACAACATAGTTAAGGACGCAATTGTAAGTGAGTGTCTTTAAGGACACGCTTATAGAAAATCGCGATTGCTTTCGATATCGCATACGCAAGGACATTGAATGACTTTCTCGCTTCGGTGCGCTAATTACAATCCGCAATTAACATCGCGTCCTTTGTCGACTGTGTCCAGATACGACTTAATTTGGCGTGCACAATTCACGATCCCGGGAATTGGAAGTAATAACAATAAATTCGTAGGAGTTAATATTGTACCAAGTACGCTGCGTTAACCGTCACGTTTCGAGGGATAAGCGCAACCGCAGAGTAACATTATTGTAATTGCAGCTGGAATCGCAATTGTTTTATATCACCTGCGGCAGAAGAGGTTTGCCGTTTTCAGACTTTCTAATATTTACACATATGGGAGGTATGAATATTGGGGATATGCGGGTATAGTTTTGAAAAAGGGCAATGTTAATTTAGCCATGAGGCGATTAAAATGAAAAGGCAAAATTATAAAAAAATAATCTTACAAAAGAATTTTTGCACGCAAGATTGCACGAAGCTTGCACGAATTCCAATAGCAATATGAACGCGGGAAAGAGGAAAAGAATATCTCCAGTTAGCACGTAAAAATTTGTTATAAAATAAAGCGAAGCTATTTAAAATTTAATTACAACTGGTTAATTGGTACATTGCCAGTTTTATGCCAGACAATGAAACGTTGATATTTTGTTGTATGAGTCGAGAGAAGAGGAGACACGTTGAAATAGCGAATATCATCACGCATGCTGACATTAGGCAGACGGATAACGGTCGTTCGCGAAAGTTTTCTTCGCACGGTCATCCCGTTATCGCGACATTCACACTTCGTACAATGTGCAATCGCTCGCCATTCATATCCGCAAAGTGACAACTACCGTTCGAAACGACGTACGGAAGGAAGAAGGCGTTTCCTCGATATGGAAAGTATCGGCGAAGTGACGGGAAAGTGATGTCAAGTCGGGCCGCGGGAAATTTTGGGAGACGCCCACTCGCCTTTAAGAAGACACAATCGTTGCAACATTCTCTCTTCCTCTCGAAAAAAAGGAAAAATAAAAATAACACGTCTGCGTCACGTTAACCGGTGTCACTGTGGCGCGGCCGTTCTTTGTACGACGCGGAAGCATGAATGAAGAAGGTTCACGCCGCAGACTTTCCCGCCATATCGGTCGACGAGGATGCGCGAAATCTCTCTCTTCGGACCAAACCTCGACCAAAATCGAGACGAAAGAGGGCAAAATTGCACGCGATCCCGTTGCGAGTACAGTGAATTGAAAAAGTGAGGATTATCGTGGCAAATGAGTGCGCTGCGATTGAATTTAATCTCATTTCGATATTGTCAGATTATTATGTAATAAATGAGCGTTAAGCAAAGTTATTTTTGTTACATGCTTTCGACGATGAGAATTAATTATTTTTCATAAAAACCTGAAATGCAGCGAAAGGAGTAAACCGACATATAAAATTGCTTATTCATCAAATATATTAAAATACATTTATAAATAATTAATAGTGATTTTTAATTTTTTTCTGTAGATGAGATGGTTTCTGCTACAAGACCAACTATCCTAACAGATATTTGCATTAACTGTCTTTCAATATGTTGCTCTGTGATAATCTATTCTCGCTTTTAATTCTCTCGAACGAACTCTCTCATCTATAATACTTGCTGGAGATACGAAATACTTCCAGAGATACTTACCAGACCTTCTTAGGTCGGAGTGTACGCGCGATCTGTTCCTTTTAACCGAGGACGAGGACGTCCTTTGTTGCGCGTAAGTGCCAGTATTTGCGGCTTGATGCGTGATGCGTGATATCTTCTCCGCTGCAACGGCAACGGCGACGCATCCACGTTCCAGCGTGAGTTCCGTTGCGAATCCACGCCGCTTTCGCAACTCAAACGGGAAGTTTCGCAATTTCTGCCATTGCCCGGGCGGCCCAGAACGATTCGTGCTACGCCCATCGTGCCAATTCCGGACGCCCTCGTTTCCCAGAGCCGTGTGTGACCGGAAATCTCAAGGGGAGCGCCTCCTCTCCACTCTCTCGAGATGAGATGTATCTCGGACGGGGGAGAGATCACACACTCGCGATTGTTCATCTCGCACGTCGCGGTCGATTTTATGCGTCTCTGCGGTTTCGTTCTCTGGAACAAGTCAAGTGAAACGTTGCCTGAATTGGGTTATTCGGTCAAAATTCACTATCTACCTTTTTTATATCAAACTGCAGATTATTGCAGAGCTAACCCTAGCTTTTTCCGTTTTCTAGCTTTCGCATATAATATAATTTTCTAGTTTCTTTGTAATAAGTTCAATTTAAACTCAAATAATTTTCCTGACCTGTTATTATCATAAACATCTTATTCAGACTCTGTATTTCCAATTCCTACGTCACAAGCTTAAAAATATTAATTAGAATGAAAATGATAATGCGACAAAGTCGAGCGGTCTCATGGACGAGTGTGACGAATTAAGACTCGAAAATAAATGTGACTAGCTAGGGTTAAATATACTTCCCAATATTTTGTATTATTAGATTTAATTCATGTTACAAATATATTTGAGATACATAATGCGATTCAATGTTTAATCTCTCAGGATCATGCTACAGATATGTTGTCCTTTTTCATATTGATTAACACTGAGATTTTTTGAGAACATATAATCGTCCCGTTAGCAGAGAAATCGAGTTGTACATACATACACATATACACATATATATCTCAGGTATGGAGGCAAGTTAATCAGCTTATTAGCGGAGATTTATTAATTTCCATCGAAAGCCGCAACATTCGGGCCGGGCGCACGGGAAGCAGTACAACGTACGGAGCGAGCAGCGATTCCAATGATAATTGCCGCTCGTTAACGCAACGGCATCCCGTAATAAAACTTCGCGGCCCGGCGCGCGAGATCGAGATTTGTCTCGGGTTGTAGCCCTTAATCTCTCGCCGCGATCCGCCGAATCGCTTCTGGGACCGAAAACTACCGTTGCAGGTGCAAAGCGGGAACGGAATAACAAGCTTGACGGGCGGTAGCGCGGGGAGGGAAAAACGTCAAGCAGTATATAGTGAGGGGAATAATTAACAAGTGCGGCATAATTATCGATCGCACGCGGGGCGCGCGTGTGTTCGTAACGTCCAGTTTCAATTTCTCAATTAATTTAATCTGATGGATTATATCGCGCGTAATTGCAATTCGACGAATTCCCGTCCCTTCGAGGACAATGCCCAATATGCCTTTCGTTTTTGAATATTCTAATACGACGAGCGATGTATTATGCAATTGTAATAAATCCATGGGAAAATCCAAACCGATCATAGAACTAGCAAACAGAAAAGCTCTTACAACGTAAATATGACTTGTCTCTAATAATTCTCGATTAATTTGTTTTTTCTTGTTTTTTAATTTGTTTTTTTTTCATCAATAATAAAATAATAATATAAACAGTAGCAAAAATGAAAGTAAGAATTACTAATTAAGAAAAGTGTACGGATGATAAAAATATTTTGCAACAAAATCTTCCTGTTTTCTGTATAAAATTATTCCAAACGAGGCAGAAGGTGCTTATTTTTTTTATTCATCGTACATTTCTGGTATATTCCACGACGCACGCTAAATTGGTTTATACACGATACATATTTATGCAACTTTGTAATTTGGATATCCTTAAAAATGCGATAACGATTAAAGAAGCATCGAAAGTACGCACAATCTTCAGATTGCCGAGTGGTATAATTGCAGCGCTAAAATCACGAATAAATTTATCATTACGTCTTACGGCGTAACAACCGTTAATTCTCGAACCAGATAATATAACCGTCGGTAATGACCGGTTTCCCGTTCAGCCGTACGAGAAGAGATGCCGCTATCGAAAAAACTTCAATTCTTATCTTTGTCATGCGAAGAGTCTCGAAGTCGCACCGTACAAATTACATTCCTGCTTTATCTCGGCGTTACATGTTTACCATAAACGCGAAGGGACGACATTTTCATAGCAGGTGTATGTTAAATCGTCGCGCATACGACCAGTAGGAGATTTAAAGGAAGAGCGGCGGGAGGGCAGGGGGGAGGGTGGCAGCGCGAGGATGGGATAAGGCAGCAATTAACCAGATACGAGTAATTACGAGGACGCGCGAAACAGGGATGCTGGAGTTACGGGAGGGACGGCGGGGGGGGGGATAGGGGAAGGCAGAATACCGACGTGTCGAGAAGGTAATGGATAACACGCTGCAGTCCGGTGCATGCCGTCTCTTCTCGTCGGGTTGGGGTTCCCGTTAGCTTCCAGGACCCGCCCGATTCAGGCCGGACTCGTCGCACCGCTTGTCGCGTGTCTACCCGTGTACGCGCGCAAGCTTGCGAGCGGTTGCGGATTTCATGTGTTCTTCTGACAAGCTTCTCCTGACAAAGCTGCTTCGCATACGATGCGAAAGATACGGGCGCACGAAGAGCAGGTTTCACTCTCCCTCCTCTTCATTCGCGATGATTTTTGGCAGCATCATACTTTATCTCTCTCTCTCTCTCTCTCTCTCTCTCTCTCTCTCTCTCTCTCTCTCTCTCTCTTCCTTCTAAATTATAGGAACTTACGCGTTTGATTGGACGCCGATTACTTTGAGATACGAAAGTCGCGTGTTATCTTTTGAATCACGAATATTAGATCGGTTCAACGTCGAGAAATCGATAGTTACTGCACAGAAATTTGCACGCAAATTAGCTTAATTAAAGGTGCACGGTACGTACTGCACGTTTCGGCGAAATTAAAAATGCTTGAATGACAAGACATGTCAATTAAGATACAGCGCGCTCGCGCGCTACATTATAAAATCTGTCAATCATAAGTCGGTATGTAAAATGTTACAGCATTTCCAATTGCCCGATAAAAGATTAGCGATCTCATTTATAAACACAGATCGAATAGCGCTATGAAATAACAACTTCGGCGCATTGCGCATTCTGTGTCTCGAATTCGCACGTAACGTTTCACGGGGAAATAAGCCAATCGTAGGATTCGTTGCGCAAAATGCCTCCCTCTCTCATTTGAATTTGTAATCTTTTATTCGTGCATGCGAAGCCAGCGGGGGCTGGCCACCTGCGCTCATCATTCGCCGCCAAGATTAAGTAAGCGGTTTCGTTACGTTTGAAGAATTGCGCAACGCGCAATACTGTCGGAAAGCACGTTTCTCAAAATTAATATCAATCTAACGTCTGCTTAACTTCATATTGTGGCACTTATGTATTTCTTAATGAGGCAATTTCTTTTATTGAACAAAAGGAAAGTAGTAGCATACGTGATTTCCATATGTGTGTAAATTATGCAAGTTAAATATGTGTGGCATTATTTAAATTTCTTTTGCTCTGTTTTGGTATATCTCTATATATTCATGTTAATTAATAAATTATTAATCTCTACATTTATTGCACGTGTATGTACGTATGTAAATCCTCGATTAATCTCTTCTATCCTGTTAGAGAATGTATATATACAGTCAATAATTTAGATGAAATCTTTCGAAGAGGAAAGTTTATTTAAAAATAAAATTTTCCTGAAACGTTTGTTTGATCAACTCTATATATAAATAGAATGCGATAATTAATGAAAGAAGCTTTTTATTTATTAATTACCGAGTTCGTATGTGAATGCGTGTAGGATCCGATTTGATCGATCGCCTCTTAAATCCACTGGAAAAATGGATGATTCGGGCTGTTCCTAAAATCGGTCAGAGACGCGTGCACGAAGGATGCACCTAAGGATGCACCAACCGGAACGAGCACCCGACACACGTTCGCGCGCGAACACAACCGACTTCCCTTCCCCTGGGCAAAAAAGGTAAGCAGATCCGTCATTGGCGTACGGTTAATATTTTCTAGACAACAACACGTCAATATAAATCATCAAGGATCAAGAATTGTTGACGAATAATTTTGTTCAAGAAATTTTATTATCTCTTCAAAGCCGTCTATCTAACGCACTTTTTTTGAAAATTGTTTATGATATTTGCAACCTTCCTTATGATAGATATTTCTAATACACACGACAAGTTCATTTGTAGTTATAGATGAGTTTACATTTAAAAAAGATTACACTACAAAGGATATTACAATGTTGCGAAAGAACATTTGTGAAAGTATTTGGGATAATTTTATTATAGATATAAAGAAGTAAATTGTTTCCCCCTCCCCTAAAAGAAATAACATTACGTAATGATTTCCATTGTTTATTGCAACCAAAAGGGCTTGTTATAACTTAACAATCGTTTTGGTAAACAATCTTACCTGCGTATCGGATTAAAGGATGATTACGCCAATGTTTGGTGAGCACGTGACTCGGGCACACGCCGGCACGCGCCACGTTTCTCACGGAGAGCACGCGCCTCTCGCTTACTTCGCATCTCGCTCCCTCCCTCGATTTCTTACTCCCGCACTTTGTTTCTTAACTGCTTCTCTCTTTTTTTTTCTCTTTGACTCTCACACAATTTCTTTCTTTCTTTCAAGTTTAAATACACTCTGCTCTCATTTGCTCCTATTTCGCATCTTCTGTTCTCTCTTTATTTGCTGCGATATCTTTTTTCAGGTTGCAAACTTAAGCTCACTTTGGACGATCTATTATTTGCAGCAAATTTCAGAATAGAATTCTGTTTATTTTATATGCCGCATATTATATGGTATATATATATTCTGATCCTTTAAATGTTTTTGCATTATGTAAAATTATTTTAATTTTATGATAGGAATTATAGATTGTCTAAATTTTATCTTCTCTTGTAGTAATCCAACTCACTTTTGTTATACCCGTTATAGTTTTCGAATTATTTTAGTTTTTTCTTGGTTTCTGCTTCGCTTCTTTCTGTCTCGTTCAACATACTCTTTGTTTTCTCCATTCACGTTTCTTCTCTTATTACTTCGCACGGGATCTTCACATATTGGCACGTGCCTTCACGCGCGGCCTATCCCTGGTGAAGTATTTCTCGCCGATTTGAATTTATTACTCGAATTTGGGATCGAATGCGATTTGTCTATAAAGATTGGTTTAGAGTTATTTCAAAAGAAAAAAATTGCTTGTGCTTTTACCACGGTGCTTTTATATAACCATGTGTAGAAGAGAATCACGTGCACATTTACATAATACATACGTATTATAAATTAATATATCTTTAAATCTAATCTATGCGTGACAAATATTATAGAAGATAATGATCATCTTGAATTATTTGATTCTATTTACTTTTTTAAGTCGTATATTGTTTTATTTTGTATTTCACTTATCATGTGTCTTATTTTATTTGCGATAGAAAATTTGGAATTATCTTCTCTCATTAAAGATCATTAATAAATTGGACATTGATTTTTTATGTATAGTATAATTGTGATTGTCATTTGCAAAGAGATGATAAATAAAGCATTTGAAAAAGCAATGCTTGAGATAAAAATTTAAAACCCGGAAAGAGCAAACAATAAGTCGCGTTATAAATGGACACAAAAACTGACCAAACGTGAAAGTGCGCTGCAAGTTCTAACGAACGCTTGTCGGATTCGATACAGGAGTGTCATTGTCGTATGAAAATCCTCGCTTTGCAGTGCGACATGCATTATTCAATAAGCGGATTCGTGAGAAACGCGTGACATTATACCACGATACATGTTCTCCATACCACTTACGTATGAAGGTACCTGCCGCGTGCAGAATTTTCAAGAGAGACATTCAATCCGTTTTTTGACGCGATTAATGGATTGATATAATATGGTACGTTAACGCTCGTTCAATTTCTAGACGGACGAGTCTGGAAACTATACATATTTTCCTATCTGTTAATATAATAAAAATGAGCTGAATTAGTTGATGATTACAATTTCTAATCAAATTTAATATACAGCAGTAACTACTACTTGTGCATGCAAACAAATCTGTTTTCTTTGGGCATTAAAGAATTGTTCTAATCTGAGTTAATAATAATTATCTAAAAACTACTTTGTCATGCATATTAATTATATTTAATATGTATGTGTGATAAAAAAACACATGCTTGAAGAAATTTTACGCAACTATGTTTTGTAAACTTTGCGTAGTAAATTGTTATTCGGGAATACAAAAATGAAGGACTTAACGCAACAGCTAACTGAGGTAAAAAACCGATTTTTGATGAGCCTCTATATAGGGAGGTATATATCGCTTTGACGTCACGCGCGACGACGACGCGTACACGCACTCGCGTGCGTGTGCGAAGCGAAGGAGCAGCTGCAAGCCAACGGTCGTATACGCCCGCACACGCTTTGCGGAGAATGGCGATTAAATAAAACGAGAAAGAGCCGCGTACGTGTGAAGGCGGGTTAATGTCTCACCGGTAGCCCGGAAGCTTCAACGATATACTACAACAAAACACTTCACTTACAATTAGACTTGTACAATGGAGTACCGATACTTTGTTTTCGAGTTACATTTGGAATTAGCACTTTACCTTTGCTATATGTAGATATCAATATATTGCGGTTACATTTGTATAAGTTACTTTAATTGTTCGAATACATCAAGATGTTCTATGTGAAATTTCTTTTAATTTTTAAAACATTATTTTGAACATTATAATGCATTTTTGTTCTGAAAATAAAACTTTTATAGTCACTCTTGAGCGTTAACAATGCTTTTAAGAATTATCTACGTAAAAACGGTAGAGAAATTATTTTTTGGATGTATAATGTATTTTTCGGTGCTATATAAATTGAGAAACGTGTGTCTGCGGCATATGTCATGCAATCGCGACGACAACCACCGGATTCAAACGGACCTAAAGTCTGTCCAGTTAAACCACTTACACCACGACGAGAGCCGGTTAAAAGTCGGCGCATCGTGGATGGGAACATCTGGTTCAGGCACTGCCATAGGTGGAGGCCAGCGAGCGCGTGTATGGTGGCCGTTCATCCCCTGCAGGGTGATTAAATGAAGCATCACGATTCATGAAGGAGACCAACCGTGAAACGCTGCTGCACCCCTATATCGCCCGAAAACTTTAGACAAAGGGCAGGTCGTTCTGTTAGGTCGAGGAGTCACTCGTCCAAGTTTAACTTACATAACGTCACATTCTTTATCGCTCAAAAAATACACCACTATTCGATTGAAAGAGATGTCCGTTTGCTTCCATCTAATATCAACGAGAAGGAGAGTTTAGTTTATATCGAGAAAATTTAAAGGCGAAGATGTAAGCTGAAAACGAACTTGAAGCACTATGTATAAATGGAATTCAAATCATTAGCGCGCATAATCGCATAGCGCGCGACGTTGTTGAGCAACGGGTAAAACTTGATGGTATCAAAGTGACGAGTTTTTAACACATCAGCATTAACCTTAATAATTGTTAGCCTGAATAGTGTGAGACCCACGCGAGGGCTATAAAGGAATAATTATCGCGATCCCGGCATCACTTTTACCTACTTGGCGGAGCGTTTCTTCGTACACGTGTCATCACTTTATGGCCGGTCTCTCTAAAATACGATATTATCTTTACATTTATCCACTCATGACCCATGTGGCTTTATTGCCACTAGAAACGCCAGCCTCGAGGAACAATATAATGTGTATACACATCGGATGATTTGTACCTAGTCGTAAACCGTGTGTCTACTCTTAACATTTACACCTGCATGGCACCGCGGCATCTACACCCTACATCTACATATACATTCGTTAACGTTCGTTAAATCAAGCGCGCGTATCGCGCATTTAAAATTGATTGGCGCAATGTAATGGTTTTCACTGTTATTAACAGTGAAACTGATAATTTCAAGATCGAAATTATGGACACATGTAACTATAACTATATATTAAAATGTAATTCTCTCTTAATTATCTCACATACTGTAGAGTTTAATTATTACAAAATTATTAAGAAAAGATAGATAAAATGTCGATATGTTGTCTCATTTACTTAGAAATCTCAATTAGGGTTTAATTCTTTGTAAAGTCTCGCTGGACGAGCTAATATCTCTTTTACGAGTGATTCGCGATTAATTTATTTCTTTAAGTAGCGGCACTATATTAACACGTCTTTATAAATGAATTTACAGTCTCCTGTTAATTTTTTGGTTGCCCCAAAATAATCTTAATCGCCTCCTCTCGAAATCGCGCAAAGTTTCGCTCGTTTTTCGCGGGATAGCCCAGATTCCAAGTCGTTGGCCCACAATAACCACACATATGCCGGTGCGCGACGGTAAGAAAAATGATTCGTCCGACGTGGATTAATTTAATCCGGCGGTCGGACAGGAGTGAGAAAGGACTGTCCTCGCTCTCTCTCGTGCTGTCGATACATGAAGAAGCGTAATTGTAGCGTTTAATAAAGAAATGACACACTAGAAGGAATATTCAGGCCGTCTTGGCCCCGAATTTACGAGCGCGTGCTACCGCAGATCTAGAGGAGAAAATTGGTCGCGGTGTCCACCCGTCGAGCGTAACGGGTAATTAATGTCCACCTTCGCTTTTTGCACGATCTTCGCTCTCGCTCCACGTGTCTCCACCTCGTTATAATTTATTATTTCAACGGCACGGCGTCGCACACGTGGTAGTGATTGGCGTCGACATATACGACATAGATTAATGTTTTAATGCCAGATCTAAGGAAATCTGAAGAACTGTGGCGTATCTTCTAATTAATAAATAATCTAATTGGTCTCTTTTGTAATATTATTAGTTTTGAAGATCTGTGTGAATTGTTTCATTTCAAATGCGTTATTACTTTTATTTCAGTGAACTCATATAACAGAATAATTACTGAGTTAAAAAGAAAGAGATAAATTTCATTTAAAAAATATCTCATTTATGCAAGGTAATTAAAAACGAAGGGCACGCGCGTGCATGGATTTCATCGTCTGCTAGATAATAACGGCTAGAGAGTAATCGAGAAAATCCCGGAAGGAATCCTGGAATGCCCATCAGAGGCACGCGACTGGCACACGACGCTCGGCAAGGGGGTGCGCATAAGGTGCCCCCTTTTTTTCGGACCGCCCTTCGTGTATACGCGCGAGCCCGTGTGCGGCGTGTGTGTTTGGACGCGCTCGGGAAACCGTGGTGGATCCGGAGAGTGGTTACCCCGGTGTCATCTGGCAAGCAGAGAAACCGGCGAACCCCGAAAGCACATGGATGTTTCGCGTCGTCGTGTGCGTTTCTACTTATATAGCGCGATGCCCGTGCGTGTCGACATAACGGTCGGATCAGTCGATTCGAACCGATACAGCCGGTGTATACAGCGCGGCAGAGAGAATTCGTTACGAGATTCCGTTTCGCGCTGCATTTAAATGTAGCTGGACTTTAACTTGCGTTAATTACAAGTCCACTCGGTGCATTGCCTTACCGACAAGCTTTGACAGATCAATTTAAAATTGCGTCGTAAACTTCGTATAGCTGAGATTAAGGTCGAGAGCTCCGAGAAACCCTGCAGTATTTCGTTTGATGCTATCTACGTCAATTTTTACAGAAGTTATTTAGCACTTTATTGCTGTTGTAAATAATTAGAATTGTGAGAAAATTGAAGAAAAATGTATAATAATTTCTAATTGTGTCATAATTTACTATTGCAGCCGTAATTTTCCATTTTTTAAATTATACACGCACACATTTCTTATAAATTTTCTTTTCTACTGTTACTTTTTACAAATGTCATTTGTGATTGTCGGAGTGACACACTGTACATTCGCGCGATCCGCTTCGTTGATCTGGAGCGGTTAATCAGTTAACCGCGCACACACGTATGCGGTACATCGACGCGGTGTGCGCCCGATGGTTTTTAATGCCCTAATTGAAAGAAGCTGATGAGCCATGGCATTCTCGACCAGGGAATTGGGATAATCGTATAACCTGCCCGGACCGACGAAAAAGGTACAAATGAGGAAACGGAATGGCCGACATGGAACCTCATTTCATTTGGCTGCATTCGATTTAACTTTTTTAATTAACATCGCCATATGTCGTACTCTGATTCGGACGTGCGTGATGTCCGCTGCGATTTTGTAGCATGTGCCCAAGAGATCCCAAAATTATGCCAAATTTAAATAATTATATTATTATGATTTTTATATATTAATTTAGTATATACATTTTATTTTTTAATTATATATATATGACATATATGTATATTTTTATATATAATCTAAAAAATATCATTTTTTTAGAACGGCTTTCCTTTTTTTATATTCTATTTTTCTTAGGTAAATAATAAAGATAATAATAATAAAGATTATACATAAATGATAAGTTTTATTATTATATTTACAATTGTGATATTGATGTGTATTCAAAATGTATACGTAAAATCTAGTATTTTAATCAACTTTCCCTCCAGACACACCGAGACGTTCACATCTTTAAAATAACAAATTACGTATTATATATTTTTTAATATTATTCTTAATATATTAATATTTAAGGGAAAAAAGGTCACAAAAAGTGATCATAAAAGAAGAATAAATATAACTTTTTTTAAAATAAAATTTCTTTTTTTAAGATTCTGACAGGTTAACTACGAAATAAGATAAAAACAAACATACGCGCTCTAAAGGGAGCAGAAAGAAATAAAGATATGCATTTCGTTGGTTGGGAAGAAGAAAATTGAGAAGACATATATATGTCGGTATAAATACAGAGGTCTGACTCTGCCACTCAAGAAACGATATTAACGATTCGATTATGCTTTCTCTCTATCTCTTTTTTCTTCTCGCTCTCTCTTTCGCCAATCCGCCGCACCGTGGGTGGCAGTCATTCTGCAGCTTCCACACGATGCGTACGAGTAATATACCATGTAGGTACGTATGTATGCACGCGGCGAGCAATACGTTTACATGTACATGTATATACGTTCCAGATTTACCGGATAGTCTTTCAGCCACGTATTCTTTAACCATTTTCAAGGCGACTTGATCTTAAGGAGAATTTGATAGGGATTGACTTTTTCATTTCTGACACTAATTATCCTAGTAATTTAGCATTAAATTGAATATTTATTTGAGAGAAATACCTATTACAAAATAACTGAGAAATCTGCGATATATCTGCGTTGTGACTTGTGGCGGAATTTTTAATATGAATTAATTACTGTTGACAATTCTGTTTGGTTGGAAAGAGTTATAGAAAAACCAGAACTCGATATTTTGTCTTTGGAATAAGCTTCGTTTTATTGATTATACGCTTCAAACTGTACACTTCGTCAGCCATCAGACAACAGAACTCACCGCAGAGAAAGCGGAAGAAGAAGGAGGAGGAAGAATACTGGAGTCAAGCGAGCTTACAATAAATAGCTCAAAATTCAAATATTCCAAGAATTAAATTATGTTACATAAAATTCTAAGACGATGGTCAAGAAGAGTGAAATTTTTTAAATCAATTTTTGATTATTATTTTCTGCAATAGAATTATGCTTGCTGCACATTGCGCAAATTGATGGATCGTAAAGACCGCTTTAAACTGATGTTCGCCATGTATGACAATGCTTATACAATGTTGAGGACCAGTTTTTTTATCAGCGTGACTTTCGCGATGTCGAGTGCAACTCGTATTTTCCACAAAAAAATGTTTGTACATACCTTAATTGGATACTATCGTTTCTCGGCGATCTTAAAGTGGTTAATGAACACGTGTGTTAAGGGAAATACGTTACGTTTCAAATGCAATATTTCAGTCAGTAAGATCGGATCATCTCCGAACGTCTGTCTCGAGGAAGTCTCACAATTAGTGACACTGTTGGAAGTAAAGATAAAGATGCGAGAAATAGTTTATGATTTTTGCTAATCTCGATGTTTACCCTGACGATTTTCTGTGCACAAATATTTATTAATAATTATAATTATACATATATAAAATATCTCTCATAATACCCCCAATACATAATACTATAATATTCTAAAGATTAATTGATCTAAAAATCAAATTTTGAGTTGAAAATTCTGATATAAAAATGTCACGTGATAATGTTTGAGTTAAGTTATAGTTAATAATGGTTGTGGAAGCTATAGAGTTGTCAGTCACAGATAGTAACTCCACGTCTATGACCAGTTACCGGAAGCCGTTCATTTCGTTTGACAACAGAACTGAACCTGACAATGCATGGGTGTGAAGCATATTTGCCATTGATTATTCTGCACTTGAAATATATAGGTACATGAGAGGACGATATATCTACGATGCGAAAAAATAGATAGCATATGCGAACAGTCTGCATCCTGAGTGTTACGTAATCCGAAGATAATTAGTTTATAGTCTCTTTACAAGTGTTTCGTATTTTTAGAGCGATTTTCCAAGGCTTTGACTATTGGCGCTGTCACACGATGAAAGTTATTCCTTTGCAAATTAACGGTCTTCTTCAATGTCAGGTAATGATCTTGACTAGTACTTGCTTTGACTCGCGTTTACGACTTATCTGTTATATCATATTTTATAGGCCCATTAACAACTGATTTTAAACTGGATCGAAAAATTTCAATAATATTTACTAATAAATTAAAATAATATTAATAATAAAATATTAAACTCTATAAGTTCTAGCTTTAAATAAAAGTTCTTGCGTTCGAATGTTCGATCCAAAAACACTTTCTTAGTGCAACCCTAAGATAAGAAAGTGACATTATATAATTGCCAAGTATTTTAATTCTGTTTTGAAATATAGGCCTTTTCTCTTGAATAGAATATTCTTCTCAGTAACGTAAATTTAACAAAACTTTTTGAGCCCGAAACGACTGCGACACTCCGTGGCCTTAATTATCGGAATAATTGATTTATTTCCGATTGGCACGAAGGCGCACGGTAGTAATAACATTTACGTGTATATAAGATCGCGTCGTTTATCACTTTTCTGCAACACCTGCTACACGGCATTTTTTACATACAGCGTAATAATCAGTCGTTGTAATATCGCCTGGCATGACGACGATACGTTCGCTTTATTTGGACGTAAATCAGCGAGAGGAGTGAAAGGACAGCGATCAGGAGAACGGTTTTGCGATGCAAATCGCGTTTGCGTCGCCGCTTTTAACTTGACATCTGCGCAAAATTAAATGGAGACATCTCCATAACAACGTCACCTCGTTTCCATATGCTTGAGCGGTTGCGGATCCGAGAGAAAGGTGCTTACACCTAAAATTGCGTAAAAATAACATTTTCCGTATTTTTATATGTTACATAAATTAATATAATTTTTTACACATCAGCGTGCGACGATAAACACAATTATCTGCTTTTTATTAAATAAGCCTGGCATAACATTTTGTTTTGTTTGCCTTTTCCCACACTATAATCTCACTTAAATAAAGCGTAAATAAAGAAACGGAATTTATTTAATCGAAATTAATACCCAGGTCCTCAGTGATATATCTTCAAGTTCTTTATCAGTTTTCGTCGTTCGTTCCGCTTGCCCACGTTTCGCGGTGTTCGGGTGGCATCCGACGTATGTAAGCAGCGAAATTATTATATCTGGCCGGCTTTCGCGATTGCGTATACATGTATTATACACACACACACGCACATGCGTCCGGTCTCCGGTCTCGAACGTGCGAGTACGCAAACACACAGGTTGAAATTATATGGAAATTGGCCGGCGTGCCGCGCCGGCCACATCGAAGTGTTATGACGGTGTTCCCAGCACCGGTGGCGCGACGGGACCGACGGACGCCGTCGGAGAGGGAGCGCACTCCCGAGGACCACACCGGGTATCATTTGCCATTCCGCGCCATTATGCCGGGCCAAAAACGCGGAACCGCGTTTCACAGACGTCTACTTAAGTGATTTCACCGGCGATTAAAGCCGCGTCCCTTCGGCTGATCGCCCGGTACCGGTGCCGCTGCACCGTCGTCGTGCTCGCCAGAAGCGAAATTAGGTCTCGGATTCGCCCTTTGGGAAACGTTACTCGCCGTGAGAAGGGAAGTAAAAGAAATACGGTTGTTTCTCGTTGAGATCCGTATCGATGTTCGAATGCCGACGTCGGTATTGGATTTGCACGCGATCGCATAATACGTTATTCATTGAAATACAATGGTCTTCGGCAAATTATCGCCTAAAATTATTACTTAAAAGCAGAAAAGTACAGTTGAGTTTTTATAGAAATGAGAGCAATTAAGACGACAAGAATTTATATAAGTTAAGAAAGATATTCATTTTCAGCCAAAATTGTTTCAATTTTGTAATTTAGTCGAATCTTGCGTGATTCGTGTTCTTGAAATGTTGGACATAACTGGACATAACTCGGACTATAAATACATAGTTGATTGATTAATCAATTATTTATATATCTATGTGTCGTATATACTATATAATTAATTTTATTTACAAGTCACATTGACTGCTCACTGGCGAGATATCGAAATCCCCGAATTTTCCTTCAAGATAAAAAATAAAAAAAAGCTCGATCAATAAGATCATCTTAAAGAATAAAGGGAAAGCATAAGGAGGGAGCGAAAGAGAAGCGTAATGCTGCCAGCTGCACGTGCTTCGTGGTTGCACCTGACCATTGAGCTTCTTTTCCAAGCACGAGCGGACACTCCATCCATGCCGTTCCGATAGAGGGTTCCGTTAATAAGACGCTCTTCGGCTTGAGTTTGCCCCTAATAAGGGGTTTTCCTTTTCCGTTAGGGTTGCCAGCAGATTGTGATCTATTGTACGTACGCACGGGGCCACGAATGAGAAAACATGCGTCTACATTGTAGACGCAAAGCTTGACTCTGAAAGGCATCACAGTTTCATGTTCTCGACAAGGTTACAGGTGGTACAGTTGATGACATGGAAGGCTTTCGCTATCGAAGTAAGTAAATTCGAGTAAGATGGACTCGATGCATACGTTTGAAAAACGCGTGCTTACCAAATTTACCTTCCAAAAGAAGCAAAAATACAATGTTTATGATATACTATACAGTTGCTTCAATTCTTGAATTTTTTCTTTCGTGTGTGACATTTCTCAGTTATTAATTTTAGAACATAGAGTAGATGTTTGATTGAAAACCAACTGCATTTTTCTGAGTTTAAGTAACAGGTTTGAGCAATAATTAAAAACTCGAGAATTTCCGACGAAAGCAACGTTGTAAGCAAGCGAGGAACTTGACGTCATAATTTAATATAACTACAGCGATAAAAGGTTTAATATTAAAAACGCATCGATCAAATGGCAACGTTTATCAATGGCGTCGAGCTAACCACCGTTGTAAATTTCATTTAGCCATAAACCACGCCGTTCCGCGAGTAAAGTAATTTATTCTCTCGTTAGACCGGCTCTTAATTAAAGCCTTATGCGACGTATATCGTCATTCGCTTCCCCTTGCCGCCGCTATCACTCCCGCCCGCTTGCCGATAAAGTTAAAACGTGATTTACAAGCTGCTTGCATCATGCAGCTTTCAGCTTTCTGTCATTTGCTCTATGCGGGTTATTAATTTGCGTTTGAAAATCGGAATCACACCTAGCAACCCGATGTGGCCGCTGGTTTTATTACCATAGCGCATATGTATGAGTGTCGTTTAACTTCGTCCGTTTATCGTATTCGCTGCTTATTCGTTCTCTCTCACACATTTATCTTCTTTAAACGATTCACTATTTATTGAAGAAAATGCTGATACTCAATTGATCTATCTTTCAATTTCTCCACAGTTTAGAGACGATGATTTCAGATGCGTCATCTTCGTTTTAGAAACTAGTTTTAAAAGAGGCTTTTTAATAAACATTTGATGAATAAGAGTAAGATATCTAACGACAAGTGTTTTGACATGTTGCATTTAAGTTGTGCTAAGAAATTACTTTGAATTAATTAATTTCAAGTATATCTTTGTGAGCATAATTCGTCAATAATGAGCTTGTTATAACACGCGCGATGAACAACGTCGTCAAGACAGTTTAAGAGTTAACCTGCGGTTTTCTATTTTTCTATTAAATGAGCTTGTTTTCCACTAACGCAATTAAGAAGCTAATAAAAGGGATAGTTCACGATGACGGCGGCGAGTGAAATTACAGACCGGTGTTCTCCGAAGAGGGATAATTGAAAGGGCGAGAAGTAACCCGTTGCCTCGGGGTTGAATGAAGAGGGTAAAAGAAAACGGCTCATGCTTCCGTTTATGGTACCTTAAGGTACTATAGGATATGAATGAGCACGTAGAAGACCCTTCCCTTGCATTTCACCGATGAATGAAGTCGCAAAACTTTTCGACCCCCGACACGGACATGTTCTTCGTCAATGAGTGACAAAAAGTGGTTGTCGCCCTTTCAGGCCGGCCAGCACGAACATTTTTATTTCGGTCGATCGTGTCGCGCTGCGAGAAGCAACGAAAAAAAAAGAATTACAACGACTCTAAACAAGCGTCGCGGTAATAAATCTCTACGGGAAGCCATTTGGCGGTCAAGAACGATAATAACGGACGGCGCTTTTATTAATGGAGGAATGCGGGAAACGAGGGCCATTAACTCCTCCTCCCTCCCCTTACCCGGATCAAATCAGCTGTTCTTCGGGGTCTCTTTCCTGATGGTTGCGCGCAGGGCAAACACGCTCCTTTAAATCTCGGTGGAGGACCGTAAAAGCTGAGGCGGCCACAAGATACGACGATGGACCACACGCCCGTTAATCCACGTTGCGCACTCGAAAATAAAACATTGTAATCGTAGGTAACATTTTCACCTCTCGAGTATTAAAACGTGACTGCACATTGTCATATACTCTATAGTGATGGGCATTTAAATCCTTCTCTTGAAAGTTTTCGAACAATTTAATCGTACAAAGATTCGAAGTGTTTACGTATTATTTACCGAGAATTCTCCGAAGAGTTCAAAGAATTTCCAAATATCTCGAAACTCTAAAAAATTTTTTTAAAAGTGCTTGAATATCTAAATGTTTGAAACTTTTAAAAATAAAATGGAGATACTTACGATATGTGATAAATTCGATTAAATATTCTAAATATAATTAAATATAAAAATATATTCGACGAACAAACTATTTATCAATAACAGCAAAGAAATTAAATTCTTTGTCATTTCAAAGATTACGTAATGTATGCAAAATATTTTAAAGCATTAACCAAGGAGAAATAACGGCAATCGAATCAAATCGCCGTAAAATCTAACCAAGTAACGATATCCACGATCGTTCCTCGAGGAGATGGGGTGAAGCTGCTCTCGATCTTTCCGTCTGATCTTCTTGATCACCGCGCGATACAGCGTGATATCTTTTACGGTCGAGACGATACCGAAAGCAGGAAGGTGCGCAAGGTAACAAAACAGTATTTAGGTTGGGCCCGCGGTTAAAAGCATGGTTACGATCGCGAAGAGCCCCGACGCGTAATTGAATGCGCCGAGCGAGGCGTACATGATTTCGCCGATTTATCCTCGGGGCGCGAGTAAGCCGCGTTTAATTTAAACTTAAACTAAATGCCAGCGGTAAACGTCGCGCGCGCGGGCGCGCGCTGATAAGCTCCCTTGATTTAAACCGGCCGCACATACGCTCGCCGGTCCCCTCTGTACTTTGGTGTCGTTAAGGGAAGTAATTAAATTGCCGTACGGAGCCCACCATCGTCGACCGGGACTTTTTCAAATTCCCGAGACGCGAGTGAAAGACGTGTGCGCCTCCACGACTGATTATTAATGCGCGCATTCATCCGACGCGTTCGTTTTATGCCTCGCAGATAATTATTCGCTGCAAAAATATTATCTAATATTGTTAGATTAGAAGGTAAAATACATATATACTTCCAAAGCTTAAATTAATTACACATTTGTGAAGAATTATACTGAATTTAAATTATAAGAAATAAATTACTGTTTAAAAGATTCAGATTTAGTAGAAAGTGAATAATTAAATTTCCTCCCGCGTTACTATTCATCTATTTTTATAAGATTTTTTAAATTATTGTGGCCATTTATTCTTAAAAAATATTCTTGTTTTCTTTAGTAGGACTTTTTAATTTTAACGCAAAACCATGAAATATTTATTCCATTCTAAAGAGATTAAGAAGAAAGTAATATTATATTCTGTTAAAAAGGAACAACATTAAAAAGGGCGGGATTTTTGTACGAAATTAATGGCACGCCTGAATATACATGGGAATCATATTACGTAGCATCACCGAAATTTTAGGGAGTGAAGCCAATTTTCTGACATCTTGCAACGTATCTACCCTCGAAAGTGGTATAAGATGATAAAGGGCGTGCACTCTCTCATCTTAAAGAGGAGCATAAAATCACTAAGCATATAACGGGGCATTCAGATGCGAGGTTAAATTGCGATCGTGTTACGAGCATGTGAGAAAAACAGCTGCCGACTCGCTCGATTCCTCCTTCTGGTAGCTTAATTGTCACTTGATCGCCTTAACCACGGACTCGACAAGCCGATGTGTGTCGCCAGTATTTCATTTAACATCGGTAGTAAAATGTAAAGACACACGGCGAGTTTTTCTTACTACTGTCATCTGCTTAGCAAGGCGCCAAGTTTAAGCGAGATCGTAAAAATCAGCACGTGACGATTGCAAGAGTGAAAAAAGCGTCGAGTTATACATTATACAGTGAAGTGTTTTGCCAAGAATATTAAATGACATTTACTACAAATTAATGAAAACGATATGTGAAAATTTCGATCGTAAAAAAAAAGTAAAAACTGAAGTCGAAATATTTAGTATATAACGCTATGTATTATGTAATTGTAATTTACCTGCATTAAGTGCGAATTATATTAATTAATTTTAATAATTTACCCTTATCTTAAAATATGTCATATTATCAAATTTTACATTGATTACAGGTCGATATAATTTCTTTATTTCACGAAAAGAAAAGATCTTAATTAAGACACGAGTATAATTATAGAGAAAGTTTGTCAATTTTTTTTACTTTTTTATATAATGTCTCTTTATGTCTGTAATTTATTGTTTTACCTCTGCAAAATTACACTCGTGTGTATTACATGATATTGAATTTGTATGTAATTAACGAGTTGTCAATGCATCTTACCGTAAAAGGTGGCCATATAGAATCTCTCGTGGATCATCGGTTACGAGAGTTTCCAGCCTTAATTGTATTTCATTATTCGACACGATTACACGAAACAGAGAGGGAGAGAGAGAGAGAGAGAGAAAGAACCAATAACATCAATAAGAATTCTGGCGCACAAAATATGTATATCATCTCTCATATCCACTTTATCGCATAAAGATCTTCAATTTACACATCAAATATTAATTTTCTTTAGTATATATTTCTCATTAACACGCATTAACGATAGAATACGTCATAGCTTAGAATTAAACGAGGCGACCTCGGCAAAGTCTCTCGATGTTCAGAAGTGTTTTGCAAGAAAGTGTCGCGCCCTAATTCGACGATGTTGAGAAGTCCTATTTCAGCTTTCTTTATGTGTTATCGTACGTGCAACTAGGTTGAACATTTATAAATGCTATTATACGCGGCTACAAGGCAGTACAAGGTAACGCGTGTTCGCAAGAAACGTAATACTGTACTGTACAGCAATTTAATAGTATCGGGCGTGCGAGCCTCCTGCTTTCACGCGAGAACAAGGTGTTGCAAACGTTGAAGGTCAACGTGCAGACCTCTCCATTCAATTATCGATTACGCAAATACTTTTCCGCAAAACGCGTAACGCTCTTCTTTCCGCATTTATCTGCAATTTTATCTCGCATGATTTGTTCGGGTCTATGTGTTGCTTTATTTGCTATAGTTTTGTAAAACACTTTTGAAGAATGTTAGCTATGGTATATATTTTTAACAATTACTATGACTTGAAAGAAATATTCTTATGCATATATAGTAATTAAATAATGATCCTCAAAAAATACATTTATAGTTTATTTTATTCATAATATAAAACGTATTCGATTATTGATTAAAATAAAAAAAAAATCCAGTTTTGGTCAATGACCAGAAATAAGTTTGTCATTCTTAATTATCAATAGGTAATACAAAAGATAATGGCATATATTGTTACTATGTAAGTTCAGCTTGTAATTGAAGTCATGCAGGATATGTCATGTCAAAGAAAATCTACGAGTTTTGTTAATTTCGGACATTTCCTCTAATAACTTTTCTTATATATTATATTCGTAATCTTTTTGCAGTGGACGCAAGAGATAAAGAATTTACGATCGCGTACTTGCATCTGCAACTTATGCTTGACCGCATTTTCGACTGAACCGCGCACGAAGTTAAATTTGCACGCACATACACATACCCACGTATATAACAAATGTATATAAATATCTACAATTTATTATTCACAATGTATGAGGCACAAGCGTTCGTGTCTCAAGACGCGCCGAATAATTGACGAATAACGAGATAATTTCTTTCAGAAATAAACTCCAGGCTTTCATTAGATTGAATAAAATTCGATTGCATGTGCGTTTGGCCTCAAACACAAGTGAATAAAAAAGTAACACATCTTATAAAGATGTAATTAATTTTTAAATTATAAACGGCATTTCTTTTTGACACGTGGTATATAAATGCTTTATCGCGGTTTTAATCCTGACATATCGCCACCCCTGCCGCCAACCGACCTCATTTTTAATTTATCATTAATCTCTGAACCGGTACTGTTTATGATAATTAATATTCGGAAGCCCGATTGTCCGATTGTTCCCGATGCTCCGTGGATAATCCTCTTACGGGTTACGCTACGATTTCTCTCGCATAAAGTAAATGTTCGTAATTGTTAACAGGATACAATTTCATGGGGCAAGTATAATTATATCATGGACGGTAAAGCACAGCATTACGTTAATCGTCGTGAATGTCCGACGTGTATAATTTTCCCCAGAACGTCTCTTCGGGAGAAACGTATCGTATATACGTTCGCGATACGTTGGACACTGCAAATCGCAAGTAATCAGAAGTAATTGCCGAGTTAATAATTACGTAATCAACCTTTGTCGTGCGCTCACGTATAGTAGCTCGGTAATGCGAATAATAATGATGATTATATGCTCGTTTCGTGTGCTCTGCTGCGAATTGTCGCATGCTGATAAAAAAAGCTGTCTGAGACATATGCTGTCTCGGTGAAACATAATTATAACTTACGATTGTTTACAAGTAAGTGAGGAATAATGCATCTTTATATATCTTGAAAGGCAGAGCGGATTAAGTTGTAATTTCTCTTTCTCTCTCTTTCTCTCGACTTTTTTCTCGATTATTTGTTATAAACTTTTTCCGAATTTTCTTGGTCTAATTTTCAATAGAACACCTTAGTGACTAAATTATATGCGTGTATTTTATTACATGAATAAATAAATAAAACTAGTTTTAAATTGTGTTAAGAAAATATCCATTAGAGAAATAAATTTTTGTAACTTGCATATCCTTGAATATTAAATCGGAATTAAGACTTTTCAATTTCGCGTATGATTCAACTTAATCATCATTTCCCTTAGTCAAGTTTTTAATCGTCGTAATTCAGCGCACAGAAGCGTGCCTCATATCTGATACGATTTATAACACCGGGGAGTAATAAATCATTACGACACGGGGATCTATTTTTAGACTATTATTCTTTATCGTTCGGACATTGGGCAGGAACGAGAAACGACGGTGACAAAAGAGGATTACACAAATCCCGAAACCTAGTAATCCCGCCTGCGAAAGAAAAGAGATAAAAAAGAATAAATTGGTCAGTTAATCCTGCAGCGCGTTCTCTGGTGAACGACTGTTCGCTCGGCTTCTCCTTCTCTTCCTGCTTACACACGTGCGCAGGAGCGCATTGTGGGGCCCCGATGTGCCAGATGATAACACCGAGAGTAAGACAAGTATCGTTGAGGATATCGCGTAACGCCGCGAAGTTAATAGGCTGAATAAAACCCCGAAAATTTGCATAGCGCGACACTCGAGTAAAAGACCCCAATTTCTGCAATTTCTGCAATACTACTATAATTGTAGTAAGTAATAATAACTAATAATAACTGACAGTAAATAGTAATAGTAAATAATAACAGTAAATAATAGTAACTAATAAAGAATTGTATTCTCTTTTTGTTGCGTTACGTAAAATTGCATCTAAATTGCATACTACATCACTGTTTTCACCTATACTCACACTCACACACATACAAAGAGCTTTAAAAAAGTCATTTTCGAGTATTTACTCAAATATTTTTTTATTTTTTTTAGAGACGAAAAGATTTACGGACGAGAATTATGTACGTCGCAACTAACGAACGGAGCCATTCGCCGGATGACCGATCGCGCTGCGTGTCCTCATTTAAATTCAAACATCGACGAGGTTGAATTATCTCGCTTTTTAATGCTTAGACGGGACCGAAACAAAACGGAGTCGATTGTGTTGAAGGCTCTCTACACCTGGAAGTGACTGCCGGTTAGGATCACCCCGAAGGTCCATCCGAGAGTTCGCTACCTTCGTGGCGGGATGTACCAGGTTGAGTTACGAGATAGCACAGAAGAAAAGGGGGGGGGGCACCTGTGCGGCAGGTGACCGCTCCACCACGTAGAACACGACGAAACTCCGATACGTGTGTGCGTGTTCACGACGCACACGCGTGTAATCGGGTCAAATGTCTGTATATGAGATTCATATCGCCTACATTTATCGAGGTCTCATCTAAACTGTCGACGGGTAGATCAGAAACATTATGTTCCCGTCTTGAAAGAATCATTTAGTATTTACGTAGCCCGTTTCGTTAAAGTTATCGCGAGATTATTGTCGTTTTGCCAAAAATAACAATAATCGAAATAATAAAATATAAAGGAAAATAATTGTCTTCGCGTACACACATGCCTTATTCTCAAAAAGAATTTTCGAGATTTTTCAACATATGGAAGTAAATATATTGTAACAATATAATTTCTCCATTTTAAAAGAATGAGATGAAATGACTTCTGTAGAAGTTTTTAATTCTTTTATTCTGTGTGTGTGTGTGTGTTTCAATTAATATACATAATTTATTAGATTTATTCAATTTAAATTATAATAATTGGATAAATAACAAGGGACTCTTTATTTATATTACATTTATATTATTTAATTTCTGTGCGCGCGCGTGCAATTCACAATGAAAATTGATATGTAAAACACTTTTAAATAATGATTATAGCGTAATGATCAATTAGCGGGAACATCTACGGAAACAATTAGTAGATTTTACGGATTTGCCACAGTATCCATAAAAAGCACTATCGACCTTACCACAAATCGACCGCTTTCTTTTCGCTGGACCAGCGTATCGTGCAAAAAACGGTGGTTTCAATTATGAACGAACTTACGGCCACTTAAACTCCTCAAGCTTTATAACTGGCTCATAAAACTGACTATTCTAGCGATATTCGTTATACCTCCTATAATAGCAAAATTGATGTGTCACAATCGATTGTCGAGTTTCCATTTCGAGTCTTCCATTTTACAAGCCTTTATGCCATTATTGCCGCGAAAAATATAAAACAAACAAGCATGGTCTACTATAGAATTAATCAAAATAATTGTGATATGACATTTTCCTGTAATTATAATCGGCATAATAAAGAGATTTAGTGATCTGTGCGATCGGAAAATTTGCGACGCTCCGCAGTTCAACGGAAGCAACCGTGACGACGAGGTGCCGTGTGTATTCCTGACCAAATATCAATTACGGCACGCCGAGAGGGCAATAAACGGCGCATTCGTACTAATTAGAAGGCGCGGCAATTGCCGCTTATATTTCGATCCGTACGAATCCGCGCGTAATTTAGCGGCGCGGCACGGTAGTGCAATTAAAAAAAGGGCGATCGACCGGTCGGGAAAGGACGGACCCGCGCAGACACGCAAAAGGGCTTTCTCCGACCGCGTTCGTTAAGGGCGCCGTGATTGGCTTCTCGTGACGGGACAGGTGCATATCGTGAAACGAAGGGAGACTCTTCGCCGTCTCTGTCGATATTGCGGACCTTTTGTTACGCAAAGTCCTCTGAATCTTTTATACATTTATGCAGTTTCTCAGAAGATTTCGGAATAAAATTGCCAATAAAATTAATCTAGGATAACATAAATACTGTTTTTCTCAAAACTGAAATAATTAGTGCATCAATCAGAAAATTCGTGAAGAAAGTTCATTGATCTTCTTGTTTTCTGAGAGATCTTTTTGCATTGTTAATCCATTCGCTGCGCGTCACTATGTCAGTAATCAAAGTTTTTATAGTTTGGCATGTAAAATTTAAAAGAAAGAAAAAAACGATTGGAAAAAACACTTAATTAAACGTAAACTAAGAAATAACAAGTAAAAGTCATTTTAATAGTATATGTGCTGGGTAAGCTGGGTTCAAAGCGAGAATATACTCTGCAAAATTTCAGCCGCATCAGTTCGTCGCCTATCAATAGGACTCGCACTGAAAGGATTAACATGATTTATTTATAAATTATTTTGACTCGTAATTTTAACTCTATGAAAATTAGTATAAATATTTTTTTCAAATAATATCATTGTGTGTGTGGAAGGATGTATAAAAATGATAAATATCATTCGTTTTTTATATATATATGTATCGTAAGCAATATATTAAATCCTAAAGTACAAGCGATCGAAATTATCAGTGAAGGGACACACGGCATAAAATAAATTAAGAGAAAAAAGTGAAACGGAATGGTGCGTTTTTCCAACATGCAAATGCACACCAAATTATATAGATACAATGCGTGATTAAATTTTTGAATATCAATCTCGATGCCTGTGCATCGCCATGAATATTGAAATGAGATTCTTATGCTGGTACTAGTTACACGCATAAGAAGCATAAGGTCTTTATCTAAAATATTCATTCATCAACAAAGGTTATATCTGGAATTATAACGATAATTAAACCTTCAATCTGCAGAGTATTAATCTGTGAGAGTCTTAAAATATGTATACTTTTTTAAAGTTTTCTAAATGTTAAAATTTAAATTAATAAATGTATTTATTATAAAAAATTTAATCATATTTTTATGTAATCGCTATTGAAGCTATTGAAATTTAAAGTTTTTAACAAACAATGAAGTTTTTAAATTATATTTCGCTATATAATTTTGTTTTCATATTAAGACGCTGAAAAAATGTTTAAAGTGTGAATAATAATTCTACCTTATGAAAGTTTTGTCCAGCTTTAAAAATAGCTTTAGACATTTATATATATTTGCAATTAAAGAAGAATGTGAATATTGAAACACTTGATACATTATTCCTGCCATGCATTGCTTTTTCAGGAAGACATCTGTGTTATTTGCATATATCATTTCAATCAAGTCTGTACGTGTGGGTAGCGCATTTGCATGTGATCAGTGGAAAATTCTTGACAAATAGTGCCATCATCGCGGCCTAATCGTCGGATAAACGAGCGGAGGACAAGCGATGCGACGACGTTTAATCGCAAATTGTATGCGCGAGAAGGAGGAATTGTCGCCCGTAAAATAAAGAAGAATGTATTCGCTCGTATTCGGCGTTAACAAGCGCGTGACAAGTTAACGCACAATTTCACGACGTTGTATATCCTCATACAGGCCAGCCTGAACTGCCTCAATCTTTGCTCGGCAATTGCGAGCGACCGTGTATCGTGATGTACGAGCATATAAACAGGACGTCTTTTAAACGTCGCATGATCACGACAAATAATACTCTTTCTTTCGTTATTAGCCAAAAATTGGAACTCCGGATCTTCGACTTAATCTAAATTATGTGTGCATACCCCGAGATTTATCGCAATAAATACGACATCCGGTCGCAATATTAATAACGTAGAGACGCGTGCTTTCTTGCGTAATTGAATATTAAGAATCGAACAGACGAAGAGGTCTATAATCGACGAGGTCTGTTAATCATAGCGACGAGAACGGCGCCCGACGTCCAAGATTACAAATTGGCTAATTAAAAGAAGAGGAGAAAGCGATGCCGGATATCTGATTGGAAGGGACACAAGCCGGAATTAGGAATAACTTAAAGAGGAGGGACACGGGAGAAAAGAGGCAGCGTGACCACGAAACCGGGCACGCATGTTTGACCGATGTTACAAAAATGTTACGACGTGGTGAGTCTCGTGTGTTTAATTGCGGATCAAGAAACATCATCTAATCGCGTTCGATCTATGCGCAAAATTGATTGCCCATGCGGACGTAATTAGCGTTTGACGGCACGCGGAATTAGCGCCATGTTTCGCAGGCTCGTTATTTGCATAGCTAATGCGCGATATAATTAAAGATAAATACACGATGTTACGCAAAGAATGCAAATTAAAGTCCGCGCATCTTACTGTAAAATAAAACTAAATAATATTAAAAGATGTAACATTTTAATAACATAGTAAAAAAATAAAAAAATAACGTTTAATGATACGTGAAGCGATCAGCGGAAAAGAAGATAGGAAAGGTAAAGATACGCAGATTGCTTTGAAAAAAACCTTTAAATTTTGAAGGAATATACAATTCTTTCGACAATAAATAAAAATGAAGAAAATGCATGGAAGTTTAATATCGCATTGTTCATGTTGCTTTAAAATATTGTGACTTCCTCTCGATTTACGACTGTTGAAGGTTTATGAATGCGATATGGTTTTACGAATCGTCTTCCAGAGACGACTTTCTGCGCACCCGGTGTGTGCAGACATCATCTGCGGACAAACATGTGGATCGAAAATCTCGTGTGTCGAAAGCCGGATGGTACGGGAGCCTTGACTTGGTCTCTTCCCTCTCTTTATTTTCGTTTTCTTCGCTTTTGCGCGCTTCGCGGTCGATATCCGGTGCCCGAACCGAAGTCTGCCATCCTTCGGGGTCTTCATTCGCGCAGAAGCGCTTTCGGAACATTAACCGCGCAACTGCTGTTTAAACTCGCTCATCGGACCCGACGCGATCGAATCTCGCTCGCTCGCTCGCGCCCCTCCTACCCTCCTTTCCCCCCCGGGCTCGATTAATCATCCAATTTACGAGCCTTGATAGAAAGCAGTGTCGATCCATCGGCGGCTCGCGCACCGACGATGAACACGTATCCCCCGATGATCGGGACGTGCATAGAGCGATCTGGGCGCCGATCGTTTCCGATAGCGGAATGCGCGCCGACACGCACGTCGGGATGTATACGAACTCACGTCTCGATAGCTCGCAATTTTCGAGATAAGCTCCCGGCTCCCGTGCCGAAAGATTCAAAGCGCGCCCCAGCGCGCGATTTTTGTTTCCTTATTTATTCGAACGCACGCCACACACGTTATGTCGTGTACGAATTTACATTTAAATGTTAACAAGACAGATTGTAAGATTACAGATGACTGTAAAAGGAAAAGATTCTTGTAAGCTTTGAAATTAAGGGACAGTTGGACATCTTTTCTGCATCGCTGCCTGACCGAGACGAATGGGACGTAATTCGTCCCTATATATCTTACAATAATCGTCCTTTTTTTTTTTACGACGCATCCAGATCTAAGATATTGCATCTATCTATATGCGCCGGACATCGACATCGATGATTACACCGCCGTGGATGAATCGGCCAGGCACATGAAAGGGGTGTGTAACTAATCCGGTGTCGACGACATCATTACCAGCCTGACGCGGTGCGCACCTCGAGCGTGTAATTAATATACACAGGTCGCCCGTAACTCAATCAACAAGAACCCTCTTTCTCTCTCTCTCTCCTTCTTTTCCCCATGTATCCCGTGTCTCACTTTCTCCCTCACTCGCTCTCACTCTCTCCCTTTTTCTCTCTTCCTCGCGCGCTGCATTTTCTGCCTTCTATGGCTGCATCGGCTACGAGAAGATATCGCCTCTCAATATTCCTCTCGCCGACGCGATACCGAATGCGATATAAAGCGCAACCGAACACCGCCGGAGCGGAGGCCGCTCTGGGCCTGGCACGCGCCGAAAGCCGAGTCGCCCGTTTCCACGGCCGGTTGCCCGGCAATTTGCCGGCTCGCTACCCCTCGCAAAAAAATTACACTCGGGGGCCCCACTTTGTACCTCCGGCTTTACTTTACTTTCTTCGCAACGGTGGTTTTTGCGCGCCGCGCCGCGCCGAGCAAACGCACGCTCCCGATATAGACCGCCCGCGACAGACGCGGGAAATGCACCGGGAATCGGAATTCCTATTCGATCATCATGCAGAAAGTGTTTACGTTGTAATATCAATGTCATAGGGATTGTATAGAAAATAATTTCAAGAGTGTATCTATTATTTTATTAAAATATTAGGCTCGTTTTATATGCCAAGCAATATGAGGGAAATGGGCCAATAATACGAGTTAAATTCAAGATATTATATTAAAAATAAATTTTATTTATAACTTTACGTATTAGTCTTTTGCAGTACTAAATTAGAATTTACAAGAATAAGAATAATAATTGATCATGATGGGATTAGTTCACCATAATGCGAATACGTCGAAATCATAAATAACACATTGTTTAGAATAAAATAAAACTTAAAAAATAATAAGAAACATATATATTACATGAAACGTAAGAGGCTGAAAACAATGGCATGAAACATGGTCCTTTTATAATATGTTAGTATTATTCAAATAATTAAATCAAAATTCGAGCCGTTGGGTTGTGTAGTCGTTAGTTAAAATAAATGTATCTATTATATTTTTGAGCCTAAGACTTTTCATAGATTGGTTGGATGGAGTAACCTTGTGCGTGTCTCAAAGAATCATGCAATTGTAATTTAAAACAAAGCACTAATGTATAGCACCAATTTCACACTTTCTCCGAGAGATCGGTGTAGTCCTTTTTATTGTAGGAAGGTGCCCGACAAACATTTCAGACGGTTTGATTAATTCCTTTATAAACATTACAAATGCATTCGCCATGCGGCGCATTTAAGCGAACGTTGCGCAGCGATGCGCGACCTCGCCGAAGAGTAATGCACGAACGTATTACGGAAGTAATTCGATACGCGAGTATTTTTAAACGAAGGGAAAAGGGGGTCTTTTAAACGCGAGTATCTCGCCGTCGCCGTCGCCGCCGCGCCAGAATAATTAATCGGTCGCGATACTGATAATAATCAAGGGAGCGAATACGAGAGACGCGCAGCGTTAAGTGCGCGCGAATCCTACTTTTCGCCCGCCACGCACGGAGAGAGAATTGATTCGAGATACGAACCGGGTACCGTTATGTGCGCGCAGATAAATAACCGTCCTCGCAAAGTACGCGCGACGTTCTATAAATCAATGCAACTTTAATAAATGAGAGTGCAGTGTCGCATTTATCGATCATTTCCGGTCGATTGAACGTTTCGCAGAAGATGCACATACACGCATACTAATCCGCTATTAATGATCAAAATATGCACATATGTAATAATTTCGATCGTGTGACATTTTAATCTTCCGCGAATCTTTTCACGAGTTTGACTCGAGAGAAAATAAATGTATTATTTGTTGATTAAATTAATTATTTTCGGTGTTCAGATTACAATAACTGTTCTACAACAACGAAAATTACTATGCAAATAATTACTACATAATTACTTTTTAATTTATATTTAGAATAATTTTATTACAGATTTGAGCGCGCATATTTCGCGAGTATTTTAACAACATATTAATAATTGCTTTCTATGTATATGTTGAAAGTGACTGATAAAGCGATAAATAATATATATCGTGGCCAATTTCGGAAATTTCATCGACAAATTGTTATCAAATCGGTGTCAGGTGGCTTCGCGATACTGGCGAAAATTTCCGAGAAACTCGCTGGCTGAATTGAATTATGAGGCCAATTACAGAGTAACTTTCGCGTGGTCTTGAAGATTAACTTTGTACGACGCCTTTGGTGGCAGTAATATACGTACGGCGCTAATGATACATGCACTACTTCCTTGATCGATCTGATCAAGTTTAGCTTCGAGGCCCGTACTTCGGTACTTGAATAGATTATAAATAAAAATCGTAAAAATATATATTTACAATTTATGTAGATGTTTACACATACTGATTTAATTTATAATTAATTTTATCGTTCTGAAAATGATTTATTTGAGAAATCAGGCACGGAAAATTGACACATAAGAATTGAAATATATAAATAACGATTTTATTTTTCCGCCTTTTTTTTAAACTACAGATACAGAAATCGATAAAACAAGATGCACAAAATTAAGAAACGCTCCTCCATAAATTTCCTTCGAATAACTTTCGTTCAAGATTTATGCTTTTTACGATTTAACTTAGTACAAGTTATTGACCAATTAATTAAATCTAATAAATATTTCATGAAGGACCGAACTTTCCATGCTTTTTGCGGTATTGGTACGAACGCTGCGACACGAAATCGTGAAATCGCACACACGAGAAATAACAGAATACCTACGAGGATTGAATGCTTTAGCGTAATGCAATTTAAGGAGCGACTCCTTTTTCTGTTATTGACCAACGACACATAACACGACATACCAAATTAGCGATATAAGAAAGAACCGATTCAGTGCAGATTCTACAACACTGATCTATTTAGATAAGCATGAAATTCAAATCCGACACAGCTGTCCTTCGAAAGAATTCCTTTGTTGGAGTTTCTTCCATCAGCACAAAATACTTTTATCTAATTAACGATTACTCGATACATATTACAGATAATTTTTAATTTAAGATATATTTATGGAAAGCAAAGCTCAATTAATCTTTAAATTAATTTCGCTTAACTCACTCTTTATAGATTAATTTCTTAATAACAAAGTTAATGACAGATTATACTTGAGGAAGTATTTTGTAATTCTCTTCTTCTTGTATTTTATTAAAAGCAAATTATTTGATTACTTTCAATTCCTTGAGGCATGTAGCATGATAAGAAGCGCCATTCGTGATGTCATTATCGGAGGCTGAATATTGAATATGCGATTGCTAGGCGGAACGGTACGCCCGACGATTCCAAAGCGACACATGTAGCCTTCAGGCGGCATACGGGTCCCCATTCTTCTAAGCCGGACCATCCCGCACGACTTTACAGCTTATTCAAAGCAGCGGTCAAATTTTACGCTCTATTAATCTCCGTGTTGAATTTTTAAGGAATCGCTGGAGCCGGCCATATGACGTGCAACCTGATAATCTTCCAAAGTATAGAACTCGTCATAACTCCAAACATAACTTCAGCATTTCGAGACTTAATTAGAGCACATGGTAAAAATAAACCGAATGATAAAGATAAATTGCCGATGATTGAACGCATAAAATAAAAAATGTATATGTAAATTATATCCCGCGTGTTTAATAAAACATTAAGATCGAAACGAAACTAATCATTAAAACTAAATTTCCATTAATTCGTTTAACGTTCTAGAAGTGCTTTTTAATTTTTAAGTGAATTTTCAACAGATTGCATTATAAAATGCCCTTAATATTACTAATCTTTTTGAAGATACAAGGAAAGTGCTATGGCCTGTTAGGTTTGATAGGACGCATAACAGATGAAGTATAAATGTATATGAATCTTAAGCAAAGCACAAAGAATTACACGCCACAATAATCAATCCAATCATGCGGCACCTGCCACGAGACATGACTGATTTTTATTATTACGATTCATCCACTTCTTCCTTCTTGCGTAATTGCATCCATAAAAATACACACAGTGGCACTTGGCACTTCCTAAGTAAGACGTGGCAATAAAAGTCGGTCGGTTAACGTTGTCCGCGAGAGTTAATAAAATGTTAAAGTGATGAATATATATGGAATAATTGTAAAAGCGAATTATTACTTTGTTTTATGACTGTTTGTTACGCGAATCGCCAACAATAATATATATATTATAATTCATATACACGTATACGCAGTCAACACAAAGTAACGAACACGTATCTTTATATATTTATAAAATGGTTAATCCATTTAATTCGTTATTTCATTCAACTTTACCTTTTTAAATAAGCACGTTGCATGTATAAATCGAAATATCGAAATTGCAATGTCAGAAATTTTATGGGTGTGTCAAAAATCATTTTTGCCTGCTCGAAAAGATAACCAGTAGTGCGAGGTACTGGGCAGGATGAAGAAAGGAGGACTGCGGCAGAGGATATTGTAGAATTGATTGACTCATTTTCTTGCAGATGAAAGCACAGGCCAAATTACGTAACTTAATTTGCGAAGCTCCGCGAGTGTCAGAATTATTGCGCACAAATTAATCCAATGTCGTCATTATTCCTGATCAAACGATGCCGTCGTGCATCTCAACAATATAATTTTTATTGACTCATATTAACCCGCGTTCTTTTTTTTTTTTTACTTTTAGCTAAATTTTTCAACGCGATAAAGATGTTGCTGCAGGAAAGGTTTCTCTTAATGTTACACAAAATAGAGAGAATAATCTTCTACGTCAGAACTCGGAGGAGTTCTGAGTTGTTTACCAATTTCTTCGCCGAATCAATACGATGCGTGTCAAGCGTAAAAAAACGATGATTTTGCTCCGCGCATCGTTGCGACGATGTAGGTTAATAAAAGAGACGTGGCGAGAAAAAGCGCCAGTAAATTTTCGAAAATCGAGCATAAGACGTTAATGCGCTCTCACTATGATTAACACGTAATGGTATCAGCATGCCGTGTGCGGATCCCGGCGGATCCCGCGAGGAATAATAAAAAGTGCGAATCGCGCAAGGTACAGTTTTAAGTGCTCGTTACCGATGTGAGTGTCGGAGGTGGGCCCTCCTTACTTTTCGTCGAGATAAGTGAAGCCCCGCGGAAGCCGAACGGCGGCGGTTCGCTAATTACGTGACGGAGTTGAAATTGCTAATTATGGTTGGAGCGGACCGATTCGGTTCACCGGAGATTTTCGCGAGCGAGGAGAGAACTGAGGACGTGAGAAGGTTGCACAATCGCGAGTAAACACGTTGCCGATTCGATTTAACAGTTTGCTGATTTAATGTTTCATACTCTCTCGCCGTCGGAAACCTCATGCATGTCAATGTAAATGATGCTGCTCATAACGTTTTTCAATTCAAACGTATAGTTAAAGAATTGAGTATATAAATTCTAATTATATTGCTCTAATAATATTTTGTTAGAAATATTTCCGATTAATGAAAAGAAGATATGTGTAACATTAGCATTACAACAGCTATACCTTGTAACAATATCGGAACTGCTTCATGGAAGGTAATTAATTACGCTGTCGGATAACGTCGTTGCACAGCACGCGGAGCATTAATTCAGAAATTCGGATCGGATTATCCACAAGGCGACAAGGTACTCATATGGGAGTCCTCATGGCAGGAAGCGCAGATTATGGTCTCATCTAATTCTGAACAGGATGCTTGTATTTGCATCCGATTACTTTTTAAGCCCGACAAGCGAATTCATGATCAAATGAATGCAACGACGGCAAAAAATAGTAGGTCATAACAGAAAAAATCAAAAGCGTTGCTTGTTAAAAGATAACCGAAAAAATAATATATTCTAACATTATGACGGAAATTGTGTAATTTTTTTTTAATATTTCATACGTTTTGCATTTTAGAAAAATATTATTGTAATTCTGATATTTTAATGCACGATTTAAAATGTTAAAATTTAAAATATCAAAAAGTTGATTCTAAATTTTTAGTAATAAATGATGTAATATTTATATTACAAACTTTATAACAGACTGTTTTTTTTTTGTACAAAAGAATACATTCTTATGATTTATGCCATAAATCGTAAAAATATTTTCACCGCAGGAATTTAAATATCCCTTATCTCCGCGAAAAAAGGAACGAGAGCTACTTCGTTCGTAGAAATCACATCCACAACATCCACATCTCTCTCTCCCTCGTCTTTCCCCGGCCTCCGTTATGCTACCCGTCATAATTTTCGCCGGAGTATAAAAACGCCGAGCATCTCTCTGCGGCATCCAGACGCAGGACGCGCGGATGCGCGTCGCCGATATAAAACGCAAGTTTCGGAAGAGACTAACGCGGGAAGGCGGGGAATGGCGACGCGAGATGAAAGAGGCGCGGCGGTAATTATCCTGCGAGTTATTCTCATCGCGGTGGCATTACAAGAATCGCTGCCAGAACAGCAGCTGCTTGGTTGCATTCCCGGCTTCAGGCTCCAGTTCCTGCTTGCGTGTGGCAGCGCGCTCAGGCTCGTCCTCTCGCACGTGAAGGAGACGAGAGCGGAAAGAAAAGAGAGAGAGAGAGAGAGAGAGAGAAAGAGAGAGAGAGAGAGAGAGAGAGAGAGAGAGTGAGAGAGAGAGAAGGAGAGAAGGAGAGAAGGAGAGAACCCACAAGTGGACGCGAGAAGAAAAGTCTGATGCGTAGCAACATCAATCACTGCGTCACCGCTTACGCATGTATCAACGCATGTGCGTTCTCTACAACGTACATACAAATCACGCATCAGCAACTGCATTCGTGGCACAACATGGACGTGCGCGCGCGCGCGTAATTTGTCGAGCATCGCGTCTCGCGTTTTGAGTTTTTTCTTTACGAGTAGCCCGATATATATTTTCCTCTCGAAGCAAAGCGGCGTCGACGTAATAACTCTTCCCGAACGAAACGACGAGATAATTTATCGTTAAGTCCTCCAGTCTCTCTTCTAATTATCACGTCGTGTGCGTAGTTCATTTCGGAGGAGACCCTGATGGCAAAGGGGAGATATTTTTTAATGGACTCTTGCTCATTACAATTGCAATGTCATTTGCGCACGATCAATCTTTACGTTAATTATTTTTTAAAATATATTTTTAATTTACGCTAAATGAAAAAGAAGTTGAAAGTGGCGGTCGCTCAAATTGTTGTTAAGAAAATATTTACTTCATTTTCTTCACAAAGAATTTGTAAAGGAAAAAAATGAAATATTATATAATATCTCGTGTGGTCAGTTAATAGTACTTGGTTTTTATTTATGGTAAATATGGTATTTAATTCATTACTTTCAATATTGAACGAGATGTTTATCACCGCCGAAAAATTTCTGATTTATTTAATTCTTATTCAATCCGCGTTTAAGTAACGTAACCGATGGAAATTGGCGAAAGAAATTCGGCCTTCGTGAGGCGGTCTCTCGTCATTCGTGGTCTTTCCGTTATAGGTATTCATCGTTTTCGGTGAAACCAAAAAATTGATGGTTTACAGTTTTCGGACGGGTCCACCGCCGAAAAACCGTCGTCGGGACGTGGCGAACGCCGCAAGTCGCGCTTGCGACGCGCCGCGGCGCAGCGTGACGCAATCTCAACGAAATCTTCCTTCGTCCATTCATCACTGTCGCTGGTCGTGGTTACCGTCCGCGATCGTGCATGAATTTCACAGGTATGGACAGCTTCTCTCGGACGGCAAAACACGCTCGTGGCTCGGACCGGCCAGCGGAGGCGATATACGTTAATCGTGAATGACGACTAAATGCAAACGCAGCCGCGGGCTGCGAAACGTGCGTCTTCATCTTGACGAGCTACTTGCGAAAATGTGCGATGACGCGTGTTAAAGTATCATTCGCAGGAATCTCGGTACCGTTGCACTGGAATGTTGTAAACAGAGGAATAATTGCATGAATGAACCTCTTTTATCGCCATTTACCTCTTGTCGATATTTTTTAAATAATAATTAACACTATAAAAATTTTCAATACGACTTTTCCTACATATTATATCTTATATGAACTAGTAATAATAGACATATAAGACGCTTTATACAATTTAAGCTCCCATTATACAATTTAGGCTCCTGTTATATTGAAAAGTATATTAACTCCATTTTGACAAAAACTGGAGATACAATCCTTTACCTCTAAAATACAAATATATTTCAAAAATATATAGGTATATCATTTCTTAATTTTTTTCTATTTTATATTCAAATCTCTACAGTGCATTATTAATCTTATACAAATATCGCTCCTTGCGCGGTAAATGTTCCGCAAGACACGTCGACAGGTTTGTATGTTACAGACGTAACTCCGTCTTCTGTGTCCGTGTGCCGATGGCACACGTAAGATGTATCACAATCGCGCTGAAATGTTGAATGCTGCCAAGCCCTCGCTAGGGGCGATCGAGATTCGCGGCATGCTCGCCGAATTTTTCACGAGATGCACGCGCCGCGGCATCTCCGACACACGCGATGCATCCCCGTTAGCGATCGCGGTAATCGGCGACTTTATGAATTCGATAGAAAGTGAAAATCACCCAGCAGCAACCGAGTCGCGACGGCGGTGGTGGAAAACGGCCGACAATCGGGAACCGTGGGTGGAGAACAGTCCACAGAAACGACGATTACCGGGTTAATTCCCTTCATTAGCCGGGAGATTGACCCATATCCCCGGGGCTCACGTTTTCGGAGAGGACGACGACGGTCTGAGACCAGTTGGATAGACCTCCGCGATTTTAAACTGCATCCTAAACTTATACGTTTCGATTCGAGAATACCTCGTGATGCATCGAAACGTGCGTCCTCGATTGCTGATCAATCCGATCAGTCGACGTGCCGTTCGGGATATTAGCTGTAAAAAAAAACCATGCGTATAGTTTCGCATGTTCAACCGTCAATCAATTAACATAATGTGACGTATACGCTATACTATAGGCTATCTCGAACTTGTATCTCACTTTTACACGCTTTATTATTCATTCTCCTTAACTCGTTTTAACGTCTTCTCGTTACCGTCCCGGATAATACAACGAAAACTCGTTATTAGCTCTCTCAAGAAATATCCTACGCGTGTGTGTGTCGGGCGAAAAATTTGTAGCTTCTTTCCTTATATTTTAATCATCCGCAAGTGTACAAAATTACTATACTTTACGTTATACGTGCATGCACTTTGCATCGCGTCACGTAAAGCAGTGCGAATGAACGCACAATCCAGCAACCGCTCCCGTTAATGACATTCCCACCCTATTATAATATAAATATGTAGAAGGGGTAGAGAGAGAGAGAAAGAGAGTGTGTGTGTGTGTGTGTGTGTGTGTGTATTACGCAGATTAAAGCGCCATCAGCATCGGACACCCGAGAGCACCTCTTTGTCGATTACCGCGCACTTATCGTGGAGATGTGACCGGCGGATATAAAGACATTGCCGTTAATTGCGCATTAAATATATCGGGCCGCGAACATACGCTATAAAGGAAACGTTATAGGGGTCCGGTTTGCCGGGTTTGCGAAACCGGCCAACGAGATCGCACGTTCTTTCCCGCGGCGGTCAGTATGCGGTGCAGAAATTTCACTGTAACGTGCGCGGAAAGAGCGAGGTGGGCCGCCGATTATCGGAGCTAACGAACCCACCGGCTTTAACGAACTCGCACGCACGGTCCAGAATCGATAAAATTTCGTGTATATATGTATGTATATATGCGCAATCTTACGCGAATAATATTCCCGCGTGTCCTGAATAATTGGCCCGAGGCAAGGTGCTATATTTATGGGCAGTGACGAGCATGCTTACTAATTGACACGTAAAAGTCGGACGCTATCGTAATAAAACTGAGCGACGAAATCGAAAAAACAACAGATCGTATCTGAAAGCGTGGGACTCGTAAAAATTTCGTGCGTATCCAGCCCCGAACAGCCGCGATCGTGCGAAGGTAGGTATACAACGCAAACGGGATCGGCGATCAGTCGCAAATATTTGCGCCTGCAAATAAATGCATAAAGCCGCGTAATGCTGAAGAATCTATTATCGAACAAAATGCAATTTTGTCGAAAATGATAGAAACTATTTACGAACAAAGGTTAGTTGCAGCTGTATTTCAATTATTTACCTGTAAAAGCTGTATTATTTCAGTTAATAGAAATATATTTTTGTCTTAAAGAATTATGAAAAGAGATTTGCCAAAATCTATTTCAAGATCTCATTTCATAAACTAAAACGCGGTAAATTTATTTGGGCCACATGTCCCATGGCTATCCGGTTATCGTATAGCTTCACGACACGTAAAAACATGCGTGTATCCTTGTGCTTTTACGTAATCGAATAATCGGCAGCCGGGTGCGAAGCTAGCACGCGCGACACGGGCCCGGCCCGGCCGGTGCGTCGCGCGTTTTGTCGCATCGTATCTCGTATCGTGCCGTATCGCATCGCGACAGGCGCCTTAAACGGGCGTTAATGAATTCCATCCACACCCCCGGAGGAGCAGCAACAGCAACGTGCACACGCGTCGCTTCTTGCAACGGCACGATTCCCGATTTCTCCTCTCTCGCGTGGTGTCGCGAAAAACGTCCGACACTTTCACGGCGCGCGATGCGCGTGTGCGTGCAGCTGTCGCGGCAGCGAAAGAGATAGGTACTCGTTACACGGTTACACCCGATTCACCGTACTGCGCGACGGAAGGGGGATTCGACTCGCGTGCTGCTGCTGTTGCTGCAGGCAACGGGAAACGCGGGCCCTGCGGGGCCCCGCTCGGGACCGGATATCGATCCTCGATCCGAGCGTTTTGCGCGCGCATGATCCGTTGGACATAAATCATATTAACGATAATGCGTGCGTCGTATACTCATATATGCGTGATTTTCTTCGAGAGTCGCCGGGACGTCGCGTCGTCCACGATTTAACGGAACGTCGGCCCCCACGGTTCCCCGACTCCTCGTAATCGCTCGTTCGCGCGAACCGCTCACGTCAATTAAGGCGTCGATAATTTTATTAACGCTTAATTTACGAGCGCGGTCCCGGCACGTAAAGATTATACGAGCGATCGCAATATCAATAAACGTGCAAATTTAATGCTCGAATGGCGCGTTTTCGACGCATCGATCTGACGATTTCTCGCTCTCGCATCACCGCGCATGAATTTCACGACGTTAATATGCCGTCCACCAGTACTACACAGAGAGGCGGCTTCACTTCCGGCAACTATTTTACGACTCTTACGCGATCTGTTCGAAAGTACGTCCGTACGTGATATGTGTCGGACATAAATTCTCGGGGGAGATGGTAAATTTGATCGTAGTTTTGCGCTCGCATTTACGGACTTCCTACCGCCTTTCACCTTGTTTTGATAGATATAGAAGAGCTTTACGCGGAAAAGTACTTATACGGGCTTTACGGTATATTTGCGATTATTGCTATTTATATGCCACGTATATTCCCCTTTCTAAATTTATACAAGCATGTGATGTGTATACAAGCATGTGATGTTTGACGTCTAACAATAAGTAGTATAAGGATAAAATATAAATTCTACAATCCTATAATCTGTATCTTCTTTCATCTTATTCGTAAAGTTTGTACCTTTCGTATAATTTTCACTTTCGCTTTATTCCAATATATTTCTTGTGTAATATATACTCAGTTATGGTATTTTCTTCGTGTACACAGAAAGAAAGGATATACTTAGTTTGAAAATATCTTTAGTTTCAACGTGGAAATCTTGAATGAGATCATATTGCGTTAAATAAAGAAAACTTGCTTGAATAGTTTAATCAAGAAAAAGAGTTGAAATTCTTATAAGAAGATTATATATAGATTCAACCTCAAAGAATAAAAAATTTATTAACGGGCCATGAAGCCTAAAATATATATTAGGCTTCATGGCCTTTAACATAAGTTTTTATTCTTTGAGTTCGATTCTTTGTGAGTCTCTTTACACTAGCTAATTATTATTTTTTAGATATATTATTTTACGTATTTACGAATATATAACTTTTTCATTTAATATTTTTTTGTTTTATGTATATTTTGCACAAAATTACGCATTCTCGCCATTTAATGCAACATATTACACGATTATTTCAAAGTTGTGGATTCTACACAATTTGTTGTATTTCGCAAAACTAGGTCATAGCTATTTGCCACTTTATTCTCCGCCTGTTAGCGCTACAATTTTTTAAATGGTTTCTAATCTCTCTCATTTCTCGTTTTTCCCTTAAGTGCGAATTAGCATTTCACCATTAGAGGAAAGAAAAAAGGCTTTTTTTCAACTCTGCTGATGTTATTATCATTACTTATCGCCGATTCTCGATCTTTTCCACGATGGTGCAGCAATCAAGCGCGATGCACCGTTTCCGAGACACGATATCATCGGCACTTTGCAACGTACTTCACCATTCTTACATGTTTCTCGTATTACGCGTTTCACGCGGCACGCGCGAGTCCGGGCACGTAAATGGCATTAGCCTAATTGCGGAGTGGCGTCGATGCGCGGCGAAAAAGGCGATAAATCGTTGCGACGCGCGAATATAAAGGCGGCTATACCTGATGGATAATAATGAAATTATCACAATTATCGGCCGCGCATCGGTATCATTACGAGGGGCCCCGGCATCGCCCGGGCACGCCGACGGCGCGCGATGACTCCGTTCGAAAAAACGGTTTTCTTTTCCCCCTTTCTTTTTTTTTCTTTTCTATCTTTTTCCCCCTTCATCGGGGGGATCCTCCAAAAGAGAAAACGAGCCCGCAGCTACAAGAACAACGTATGCAACCGTGTTTCGAGACGCTCTTTTGAGACGCGTTCGGGCCGCCCGACAATACGTGCAAATAATATTGCAAACTTGAGATCGGGAATGGGCAGGGCACGGTGGATTGCACGAGGCGCGAACGGAGAGCAGCCCAGGAGAAAATCTGCTCGGAGCTATGGAATTGCGTGCGGAGAGCGAGTGGCGTTCGCCGAATCGCCGCATGTGCTACGGCGCCGCGCCCGCCGTGGCCGCGCGGTCGCGGCGCGAAGCGGCGTGCCACCGCAGCATCTGCGAGCGCGAGCCGCGCGAGGTGGGACACACACGTGGCCAGAAAATATTATTCGACGAAATTGCGCAACCTGTATCCGCGATAGCATCGACTACCGGTGTATCTCAAGGCGGCTAAGCGATTGTGAAACGGCATTAAACTCGTGTATCTGCATTATATGTGTCGTATATAGGAGCATTGAAATCTCCGAGATCTCCCTGCTCTCCGACGTCGACGTGCTATCGATAGATCTGTGATCGCACCACATGTTGAAACTGATATTACATTTATACGATGCATCAAACTTTCTTTCTCTTTTTCTCTTTCTCTGGTACAGATGTATTTATTTATTTAATTTATTCTATAGGATGGATATATGTGTCTGTTGTCGAATGATAAAAAGATTTGGAATAATAACTTTTGCAAACTCCGATTATAACTACAGATAATGTTACTTTTGTTTTTTCCATTTCAACTCAAAATAATATCATGGAAGCGTCAAGTTAATCGTTTAAATATTATAACGGCGTATTCCATGTACAAATGTTCGGTAACACAGAAGCTTGCACTTTTTTCACGAGACGAATGAAAAGTTAAAGCGAAGTATTACACAGCGAGATCTCTCTCACCCCTTATAAGCTTTATATACGAATCACTCGAAAGTCGAGAGCAGGTACGATTGAATCGGGAGAAAAAGAAAGGCAGATGAGCAGAAGCGAAGAATAAAATAGGCTGAGAAAAACGGAGCAAATTTCCAGCGCGTACGCGATGCGCATACGAGTGGGCTCGCGCAAACGTACGATAGTAGATATATCATTGCTTTATTTAAAAAACAGCGTGCCCGCGTCCGTGTATCGAAAGAGAAATTCGAACGGCTGCTGCGCGTGGCGCGTGCGTAAGTACGCGTGCAACAAGTGGCGCACGCGGTAACACACCGTGCCGTTGCGCACGATAGTAATCTCGCCTACCTTAATGGTCTCGCGAAGAAGGATACTTACGAGGAGATTCGGGAGACCCGTAAAGATAGATTCGCGTGATTGACGGCTGAATAACGCCTGTTCGTCTGGTACACTTTATCAGAGAGATTTTTGTAAGAAACCGCACTTAACATATATGCTGCGTGATTATGTATTTATGTCCTCGAAGATCCGAGTATACGAATACACATAATTAACATTATTTACGATCTTATAGGAAGATATTGTATACGTTTGTATGTTAAGTATGTAATTAATATCATTATTAATCAACTATTAACTTAAAAGAAACTTACACTTATAAACTGCAAAGAATACACATGAGATATCTAAGACGGCGCAATAAAATTTTGAAGGTATTACAATACAGAATATTTTGTTTTTTAAAAACATCTATTACTTATTATACTTATTATTTATATATAATGTAATACACAAAGTATAATAATACAGAAGGAAATTTAATAATAAATATACATTGTTGAATATATTAAATGATAATGATAAATTTAAAATTTAAACCAATACTTTGAGTCAAATAACATTTTGTTATTTTTAATTACTATATGTATGTCGAAAATTATTTTAACACAATTTATTATTTTAACACAACGGAGTATTATTTTAACATCATTGGTTCATTATATTTTTAAATTAATTACCATTGTTTATAGTTAAATTAACGATATATTGAGTAGGGGCAATGACGATCTATAAGAATGATTAAAAGTGATTCAAATTGAGTATAACTGTATATATAAATATATATGCAATATACATTCTTTTTACATAACAATGATAAATTTCTCCTCCATTTAAAATCTTTTATCTAAAGATTTAATTGCTGAAACGACCGTTATTCTTAATCTGTGAATCTTTTTCACTGCGGCGATCGCGCAGCGTAGACAATTTAGAATGTTGTTAACATCACCACTCGTCAGTCGGTGAGTAAACGGATCCGCGTGGCGGTCGGTACCGGTACGGCACGTGTTTCTCGAACGTCTTCGGAAACCGGGCGAGCGAGGGAACAAGACGAATCGAAGTGGGCGGCACTCGTGCCTCCGCGACGGCAGCTGTCTCTCGGTTCGCGCGCGACCAGCCTTCTCCTTATTAATTAAACCGGTATACACGCGAGTACACACGCGAGCGTGGTGCGGCCGGTATATCTCTTCGCGCGGTTAACGCGCTGCCGCTCCCTGGCTTACGTTCAGGAGCAGCGCCGTATCTAATTAAGAGTCGTCCTCGCGGAAGTCGAAGTCGAAGGCCGCAGCTGACTTACGCTTTGTCGTAAAAGAGACATGATCGAATATCGGCCGCTTCTCGGCTTCTTCGTGCCTCGCGATCGCGCCCGATTGTCCCCACGTCCCGGAGCGAACCGCTCCGCGCGAACTGCTGCTGCCCGGGGACGCTTCCGGTTGCGTGCAGCGCGCGTCGCGCTTTAATTCGGTTGGCGTAACGGTAGTGAAAACGTTACGGACTTTTTTTATTCGTCTCGCACTCGCGTAATCCGCTCGTAAATTACCGCGCGCAGCCCGTATGCGAATCTCGTTTGTCGGGATGCCGCGAAAGGCGGCGTTGTCGTTAACTAAATGAAAGATATAAGAACAAAGATATAGAGAAACGATGATGTAATGCCAAAGACGTAAAGAGACAAAGGCAAATGTATAGAAATTATGCATTTGTTGGTGTCCTATCGATACATTTTTAATTTCCACCGATAAATTATGCGTTGGGTTAATCACACTTTACAAGTTACAAAAGTATTGAGTTTTGGAGAAAATCATAAGATATGAAGATATTCCGATCTTTCATTGCCAGACTTGACAATCGCTCGTGTAAGAAATCAAGATGAAAATTTCGCAAAGAATCAGCGACCGTAATTCTCGACGGCCGATGTTTTTTTTTTTTTTAACTAACATTACGCGAACGGGTATAATCTTCGCGGTGCATACAGGGTCGGACACAATGCAAAAAGGCCGGCTTGTTTATACGTCGTTAACATAAAAAAGTAAGGGAGGGAAGGAGGTATAAACCGGCCGAATAATCGGCGTTGTTCGTCAAAAGTGGACACGACGTTGTCGTACCTTGTAAAAAAACGTACCACGTGCTGCAGCGGAGGAGCCGTAAATGGCGTTACAGCTGCAAGTGCGTGCCTCGCCGAATGCATGAGAGGAAAGGGGGAGAAAAAGAAGAAGAAGAAGAAGAAGCCGCGAAGGTTCAAGCCGCAAATCAGATATTTCGGTTGCTCGATTGGCTCGATTCGGCTTTCGAGTCGCTTTTGGACATACTTTAGCGCCGACCCGATCGGAATCGCGAGTCTTTTACGTCGCCGGTTCCCGGAATACCTCGGCGCAATTAAATGTTTCGTCAGTGTCCGTTAAACGAATATTAATCGCACGATGAACAGTTCTAAACGGTGCTCCGATATACATATTTTTGTAAATAGTTCAACGACACACAGCGCAACAATCGAATTTGTGGAACGCGGCATTCGTAACCCGCGGCGTTTCGACGCCAAAAATGCAGCCGATTTGACGAGAATCGCGTGCCTCTCTCTCTTGAAATAATTATCTGCAGAAAGTTCCGAGACGTTTACTTCATTATCTTTCGAAAAACGCGCAAACGCGCCCGACGCGTTTCAGACGAGTAAGTCGGGAGCAATGCGATATAATGCGAGCGCAAAATGCTCGTTACACGCGAAATTATCCGCGGTATCTCTGCGATCGACACCTTGCGCAAATTGTAATTCGAGGGTATTAGCGCAATTAGGATTTCCTTAAATTTCTCTCTCGTCCTTGAATGCGGGAATTATGTACACCCGACCGGCCGGCGGCGTAACTACCCTCGTGCCGTAGCGATTATTACCGGATGCCATTGGTGGGCCGGGGCTCAATCGTATGACGATCACACGAGGTATTTGGTCCGAAAGAAAGTAAGTCGGAAAGGCGCGAGGGGGATGGAGAAGTAGGGAGAGGACCGCCAGAAAAGATCGCCGGGAGCAATCGGAATCAGAGGAATCGACGAACGTGCGGAGGCATTATTTAGCCCGGGTCCGCATAAAGCTGTTATTACACGCAAGCTGTAACCGCGCGCGATTCGGTTGCTTTCGATTTTCGGGTGAGAAAGTGTCCACCCAAGAGGTGGTTAATAATAATTTTTCCCCTTCGTGACACGCTGCGCCACGCCGCACGACCGGCACGCAGACCATGCCGATTGCGACCGTAACAAATCGCTGAAACGACGAGCGAAACTCGCCCGATAACGGATGTCGTTGATTTCGCTCCGGTTAAATTATTGTTGAACCACGGCGTTCGATGGAACGGTAGAAATTATACCATCAATTTCTACGTTTCAATTAATTATGCTGTAGCGATGGAGGATAATTTTTTACCACGTTCGACGAGGACAAATATCGATCTGCGTTCGATCAAAATGCGAGGAATATCAATATTGTATGGTAATAAAACGTACGGAAGTAGATCGCAAATATAACGAAATATTCATAACATTTTTTGTTTTGATTTTATTTAAATATTAGAAGATTTTTTTTATTTAGAAAGCATTTTAAAATTTGTCATCCTTGCACCGTTTAAATAGACGACCACTTGCTGAATATTTTGTTTTATTTATTTTTATTCTAAACCGATAAAAAGTACTATAAAAGATAACAAAATGCAAAAGAGGCACGATCCGTATCTCCGCTTGCATAATGATCCACCGCGCGATTGTAAAGTTCCCACTTTGGAACCCGGAGAGGTTTCTCGAATTCATTTTTTCTTTGAAAACGCATTTTGCAAGTCCGATCGATTGCATTGTACTATATCACGAGAATGACAGTTTCGAATTAAGAGAGCATTATTGAAGATGTTATCAACGCGTCTTCACTGACCCGAAAACGTTATTTCGCCGAACGAAGAGTCAGACCTGAGTATAGTCGTAAGTTTTATCGGCTCGCGCGGTCCGTGCCTCCGAGCCCTCCGAGCGAAATGGAGCGCAGGAGAGTGAGTAATTGTAACTGAGCGGGCTCGATATGAATGCTCTCGCGAGAGAGCGATTTCGGGAGCACCTGTTGATATCTTGTCGTCCCAGTTAGAGACCGGACATGATACATGAAACGCTCTCAATGTCCTCATCATATCATTTTAGCAATGTTAGCCTTACATTGTGATGCAAGGCGCGATTATGCACTTGTGTTATTTCGTTTGATGTATTAGTGTATTCAATGATGGAAATCGAATCCAATGTAATTCCATTGCATTCCGATTTTAACAATATAATATGTCGTTTATTCTTTTGCTGTATCTTTATATGTATATCTAATTATCTAATCATATAAAGAATTATACGAGGAAAGGAGAAAAAAGCAAGCGAGTTAAATCTTTAATACATGTGAATACAAATCTTTCTTATAAACATCAGTTAAAACTGATTCTCTGTCTTTCTTTAGTTCTGTTTCATATAAAAAACCGGAGATCCGATTCTAATAATATGATGTACATAATATATTCATCCACTTAAGCAATACATCAAAAGAATAAACGACGTATCATATTGTTAGAATCGAATTTCCGGTTCTTTATGGAAACAGAATTAAAAAGAGACAGAGATTAGTTTTAACTAATGTTTATGAGAAATATTTACATTCACATGTATTAAAGATTTAAACTCGCTTACTTTTTCTCTCTCTTCCGCGTATAATTAGGTACAGATATAAATACTTGGAAGATTATAACTTCCTCGACTCTCAGCGTGCAACGATATCCCGCCGTGCGTGCTCCCTCTTTTTATTGTCGGCGCATGTTTTCGGATGCTCGAAATTTTAATTTGTCTTCCGTAATTTCGCTTTAATTTATCCCACCGCGATACAGCAAACAGAAAGATAATGACACCTCATTGCTCGCACATGTTCATTTCGCTCGCGAATGATACGGGTAAGAGCCAACGGTGAATCGCCGAATAATAAATGATTCCTACTGTGCGCCGCCATGTCGAGAAATAGGATGGCAATAATCCAACAATTAAGAAGGCAGCCAGCTGCGACTCATCAATTTCTATCAAAAGAAGGCGCACCAACATTTGATTTCTAACTCGTATTTTATTTTATTTTAGTGTGCATCGAGGTGTGCATCGCGCGCTTAGGACACAGTCTTGTCGCAAGAAGATCAATCCTTCATTTCGCTTCAGTAAAGTACTTATGATATTCACATTCGGAGAATACCTCGATCTTTGTCGTAATATAGTGTATATATGCAAAATATACGATTACGATTGTTTTACGGTCAATAAACCCTCACGCGGAGTGCATTATCAGTTAATGATTGTGGCAGTAAAATTTGTGATAGCATATATAAATTAATCGTACAGCCGCTTCCCCCATGTTACGCTTTGACTCATCAGTCAACTGCCTACAGGGACAGGGAGTACGTAATTTAAAAGTTCTACGATCGTGGCTGAGATATGCCCCGGGAATCGATGAAAACGATTGATACGTCGTTAAGTGCTCGTTAGGACTCTTGTGCGGGCCGATGATCCTTGAAACCGGAAACTCCTAGACGCTCTCACGTCTACTCGCCAAGTCTAAGTCGCAGGTGCTTGGCTAGCTTGCCTAAACGGCTAGGGGTGATGACTTCTTTCCAAAGCACGTGCGCGATGAGAATTTCCTGCCCAAGTATTAGTCTTATTTCCCTAACGCGCCTAAGACGTTGCTCGCGAAGGTATGAAGGGGATGAACCTGTATAACACCTGTAACACGAACGGATGCGGGAAGAAGAATCGTAACGTACTTTCCGTGCGACACTACTTGTAAAGCCTCAGGTGACACGTTTGCGTGGACAGTTCGGTGTACTTGATGATTAATACTCGGGCGGTTAACTCCTCGTTGCGCGGAAGGAAAACAGCACGTGCTCAATGTAAATCGCTCTGCGAAAGATACCTACTGAGAGTTTACAATTCTATATTTTCTGACTAAAACGGACAAAGGCTATCATGTTTGCAATATTAATAAAGAAACTTTTTTTTTTAATTAAGGAAATCTCCGTTATAAACAATCAGAATACGATCTTGCCTAATTATATTATTCGCGAATTTATGTACAATTTATCGCCTTATTATTTTTTCTTATTTCAGAAATGTGATCGGACCAATCTACAACGCAACGTTCGGACGTTTATTTTTCATACGTCACAAACAATAAGTAGTGGCTTAATTCCAAGGCTGTTTCGACAAACGCCACGACGGACGAGAGAATAAATTATTGAAGCCGGGAGGAAGGAAGGAAAACGGCGACGTTTGAGAACAGGAAACGACGCCGACTACTATCGGCGCCATCGTCCGCCCCATTGGACAGTCTGCATACGTACCGGAGTACGCTGGTACTCCGCACAAGTGACGTAGTACAAAGCGGCGAGTATCGGAGAGTATTCAACGACAACGATCTATTTAATTACATGTGAGGCTCCGCAGGTGTACCCTTCGTGGGGCTACTCCCCCTTTTCTCTCGCTGCCTCCTTGTTTTTTTTTTTCATTTTAATTCGCCGCCTTACGTATATCACATTCGTATACGGTCGATCGTGCGTGAGAACCATTCCTGGAAACGATATCGAGGCGGAAAAGAAATGTCGTCGGACTGCCCGCATTAAGGACTGCCGCTAATTCACCACGGGAACAATAATCAAGCGTAACACGCTCAAAGTTCTCGATGAGAGACTAGAGAGAGAGACGCGCGCCTTCGATCGTGTGAAATTTTCATCGTCTAGATTCTCTTTGTGATGTCACGATAAGTCTTTCCGTGAAACCGAATCAACATTGCTCGATCGATCAATGTACGAGGTACTGATCTGTGGCGAACCAGGCGAACAGCTATTAGAAAATAAAATATCTTTACTAATATTAACCCTAGCTAGCCATTCTTATTTTCGAGTCCTTAATTCGACACACTTCGGTCCGCTCGTCTTTGTCGCATTGTCATTTTCATTCTAATTAATATTTTAATATTTTAAGCTTGTAATGTAGAGAAATTGGAAATATAGAGTCTGAATAAGATGTTTATGATAATATTAGGTCAAGAAAGTGATCTGAGTTTAAACTAAAATTATAAGAAAAAGATTGTGAGGAAATGGAGAAAAAAAGTGTTTTCGAAAAAAAAATTCTCAAATGGTTTCGCTTTTCGCAAATGTAAGAAAAAGTAATGTTTGTTCGTTGTAGCGGATACCTTTATTTATATTTAAAGAAATATTTAAGTATTTATAAAATATTAAAAAAAATAGTATGCCATGATTCGTTCCAAAAAGTATATTAATTTAGTCATTTAAATTGAAGTAATTTTCACAAAGAAATAACCAGGTTAACTACAGATAGTACAAAGTAATAAGATATATGAGTACAGGTTTTGTAAAATACAAACTTTTATTATGATTTCACATCAAGCATAGATTGTTATAAGTATTTGGATTTGTTAAAGAATGATTTTAAAAACTTATTTCTTTAAACACAAATAATGTAAAAAAACTAGAAAACCGAAAAACGTTCAGCGGTCCACTGGACCGGAATGTGGCAAACTGAGTTAATAACGAAATATTACTCGTATATACAAAATAATACGACTTTAAAAAATTCCATTCACTAAAAATTGAAAGAAGATCTTTGGATCGACGGAACATTTTGGCGAGTTCTTTTTCACGTGACGAGTTACGTAATTTCAAACCTTGAACATTGTCATCGCGACCACTTGAGATACGATTAACTCGCGACTAATCCATTCAATGGTCGAGCAAATTTTCGTACGGAGCATATGTCGCGCGTGCTTGAGCAACAACCGGCGCGGCGGCTCGAACAGGCGTTGATATGGAAAGATATATTAGAGGAACCCAGTTATCCGAACTACGGACGGTGGCAGGAAAGAGAACTGATACAATACCGCGTGAAAGGAACCGACCGATCGACGAGAAACCGCATTGGGCGCGACAGGTGGTCTTACATTGTAATACGTCGAATTGCAACAATGTATGATAATTATTGCCTCGCATGCAATAGGAAGGCGTAGAAAGGTAACGAACAGGAAGGGTTATTATCCGCCAATATTGTCCGCGAAATTGGAAGGTGGGGTAAGAGAGTCCTCTCGTCACGGAAGAGGGTTGCTTGTTGCTCAATCACACATGCCTGCATGTTCGAAAGGAAGTTCGATTTTTTTTTTCGAGCACTCTTTTACCAGTGAATTGCAGAAAGTTCAATTGAAAAACAAATGTAAGACCGATAAAATGGAACTTGGATTTGATAAGTTATTCAACAATATGATATTTTTCACCATGTCTACTGTTCTTGGAAAAAAAGAAGTTTAATTATAGCATCATCAATGTCTCCATTACATTCAATATATTCTTTATTTATTTCGCTATTTATTTTCTGTTATTCGGATATTGTTATCAGTTTTTAATAAATTAAATAAGGCTAGGAATTGTTTAGACAGTTAAAGAGTTAAATTATTAAAACACTTTAGAAATGTTAAGTGTGCATGCGCGCAAAGTTACAGCGGATGACAAATATCATCGATGCGTGAGCCGCAAGCTCGCTGGCAGATGGTCTCGGTTTCCTCGAAAAAGCGTACGAAAGCTAATCATTCGGAAACGATGAAAGGCATCAGATAAAGAAATACGCGACGATACAGGGGGTGAAGAAGGGAGGTACGGGAGGAGGGAATAGAAAGGACAGAGAAACGATGTTTCTTGCAAAATCTTGCTGCACGCACGACCGCAAACCGGCACACGCGGTAAAGTGATGCGCGCGGCACGAGGTACCGCGACGGTTGCCCGCATTTTTATTTCTTCTTCGCCTTACCACCCTTCCTCCTCTTTCTTCTCCCTCCTCCCACCGCTACTTACGTGCCGCGTGGACTCGACCGTTTTAGAGACGGTGCAAATAAAGCAGGTAAAAAAGACGAGAGAAGGGCGAAAGAGGAGCGCGAAGGAGGACAAGAAGAAGAGAGACAGGGAGAATGAAGTGAGGAGGACGGAGGTGCGACGGTGGAGGGAAATGGCGGGGTATAGCACGAGCCATTCGCCCCCTGCACCATCTGTTGCACCGTTGCATCGAAGACGTTGCGCCCAGGCTTCGCGCAGGGACACCATATGCTTACTGTAATACCGCGCCGATATTACAGGAGACCACGGCGCTTTTATTGTTTTAAATATCGTACCTGTCGAGCGTAGTGATTAAGGTTCGCAGCGATCTCCAATGTATCTCCATTGCGCGTCTACGACAGATAGAATATATTATACTAAACTCCAGTTTACGTTTGCAGTTGCCACCATAAACCGTCGTCGGTTATTATAGAGATTTAACTTTTGTCTGTCATGAAAATCTACTTAATTCAAAAGATCAAGTTGTTTAGAATATTACAAAGTGCCCGGTGAATCGTGTTATGAGAATATAAAAAGCCTGTGACCTCATTTTCGAAAAATCAGCTGTTCAGGCTTTTATCCTCGCCCGACACGACCGACACCGCGGCAATCATGCACGTTAACGGCAGAACGTAATGAATATTTATAAATGAAAAGATCGGTATCGTATCGTTCCACATAGAAACCATCGCTTCTTCGGCTGTCAATTACGCGCGTATATGTAAGTTGTACTCCTTGACAGAATAAGATCCAATTGACACTCTTATCTCTCTCGATCTTAGCTCTCTTGTTAATTAGAAATTAGATAAATACACGTAGCAGAATTCTTATAACGCAATCAAAAGTTGCATCTTTTATTTAATTTTAATTTTTATATTATTTTATTATTCCTTGTATTACTTGAAAATAATTATATATATATTTTTACGATGGCTTGGTCAAAAAGTAATCAAAGCAGATAAATAAAATCTGTAACGCAGATGTATTATGGTAATTACAACTGGATGAAACGTCTGCCCGTTCTCATAGAGATACTTAAGTACATATATTGGAAGCGGATCATCGTAGGTAATCTCACGAAATGAGTTCGTGAGATCGCATTCCTATTCGCGTCATGGAACGACGCGCGTCGAACATCAAAGGCGTCGCTGCTCGTTCCGTGGAACGGAACGGAGAACGTTGATAAACACGTATACGTGCACACGCACGAGTCTACGCACGAGCGAGTCCGAGGATAGCTTTTAGCTTCCCTTCTTCCATTTCTTTCGCTCTCTTTTTTTTCCTCCTTTTTTTTTTTACCTGAGCCACGTGGCGACGCGTGCTGACTCCAGGGGACAGTTGCGAGGGCTCATCGGCCGCCGCCTCGCTCGTCGTGTGTGATTCAAGGGCCAGGGAGCTACTTTTTTTAGGTGGAGGAGGTAGAGAGAAAGGGGGATGAGGAACATCGGCGCGTTGGAAGGAGGAAGAGCTACTTGTCAGCGAAAAGGTCCCGCGAGTTTCCGGCAGAACGAGATGATCGTCTTCTCCTTATCCCGTGAAGGTAGCTGGACATTCGGATCGCGGCCGTTGATCCACGTTGATCTTCGGGGAACACGATTCAGCCATATGGGCTTATCTTGTTAATCTTCTTTCCCTGCATCTTATTAACGCGCCGTCTCGAGTCTTTTTCTTTACGACGAATGTTGGATAATTAAGAACTCTCTTTTTTCTTTCTTGGTAAAAATATGTTCTAAAGTGACTAGGATATATAAGAATTTAAATTCCACAATTATAAATAACGCAGTGATTTTAAGCGGAATGTGTTCGACGCAAGCCGGCTGAAACGAAAGGGGAAAGATATAAAATTGATGTTCCACGACCGAGCATCTGTCCCGTATATATCGGTTTTAAAATCGTACATCTAACCCCGTATAACCGGTCACGTGTTTCCTCCGATGTTTTATAATACCATTCGGTATATTTGCTGTGGGTCGCGTACATGGGAACTCATAACAACGAAGATACTCACACTCTTTTTTATGTCAATCATGAAATACGATCTGTGTCCCCGATCATTCCTAAGTGCCAAACGTATCCCCTTTCTCTCCCGGGTCTTCCATGATTATAATATATCATTATATATATTAATTAATTATTTACTAATTCATTTGGAGAAGAGCCTGTTCAAGCAGCAGCATTTTTCATTATTATACTATTACATTTTTACTTTTCTTTTTATCTTTATTGATTGCGTCCAAATGACTTTCAGTAAGACTGACGTCACGAGATAGACAGTTCGAAAACCGTTCAATGACCGTTAGACGGAGAATCGTCGTACCGGAAACGTTTAACTTTATGTGGTTCTCCCCAATTAATCCCCGGAAAATCGAGTCTAGCCCCTCGAGGTGTGAAATTCCGTTAGCCACATGGCATACGCGTGATGTGTATTTTACGTAAGCTATTCGAGAGACAAACACTCCGTGCTAATTTATTGCTATGCGATCTTTTCCTAAAAAATTTTTTGGAATAATTCTAGTAGCTATCAAACTCATCATATAAATATATCTATAAAAATACGATTTTTTAAAGAAAATTATATCCTGCACGCGCGCGTTGTAGAATGTTTTTCCGTTATTTTTCCGTTATTTAAACATGAGTCACTCTCGGGAGCATCTCGGATTCGAAAAATCGCAGGGAACAACAGACGCTGGCGATCGACACCGCTCCCGTAGGGGTGGATTTAGTGATTAGCAATTAACTTTGACCCTCCTGCTGGCCGCTGATGTCCGAGCGAGTGCTTCTTCTTTTCGACTATTTTTTTCTACCCTCGATCCACCGGCCGCCGATTTCCGTTCGTCGGAAACGTCATGTGGCACATTAATTGGATCCGCGTGGAGAATAAAAGGAGGCTCCTAGTGCTTCTACACAGCGAACTTAGAAACGGACCGTTCTCCATTGAGATATAAATAGCGGCGGCATGACAGTGATTGACGCCGATAAACGGAATTTCAAAAGTTATAGCGAATATATATTTCAACTTATATATTGTAATTAAAATATGGAAATATTAATATTGCGGAAATAGTGTACGTGTGTTTGCGACGCTATAGAATTACCTATAACGTAATTGTATATTACTAATATACAATTAATAAATCAATAAATAAATTAATAGAATATAATAAATATAGATAGAATCAATAGAAATTTATGCCTAACGCAACACGTTAATTAACATAAAATTATGCAATACAAGTCATCTATTTAACATTATCAGCTTAAGCTCTATCAAATCTACTTTCTCTCAATGAATAATCATTAGTAATATTTTCAGCAGATGCAACAAAATTATGTGCCGCCGTTTTGATACCTTGACTGTGTGCGTGTATTTATGTGTGTAAAAAAACCTAGGTACTAAATAATATTTTACAAGTATTTTACGTAAATTTTACAAATATTTAAGAAAAATATTAAATTTTTAAATTACTTCGCTACGTGTTTCAAATTTATTTTTTAATTGTCCTACATTTTTTATTCTTATATAAAAAAATAGAGTTTATTTCCTTAGTTGTGCTAAATTTAAAATTAAATGTAACTACCTATTTTTTGTTGACAAACGTTTAAAAATACCATATGTGTGTTAAAATGAAATTATTTGTAATCAGAATCACATTCTAATCAGAACTTTCTCATGTCAATCGTTATCGTTAATTTTTCAACGGTATACTGAACGATTGAAACCTTGGAAAGACATAACGGAGAGATGAATGTCACCGTGTTGAAAAAGACAGAGAAAGTCGTCCGGTACCCCTTCACCTTCTCCGACGCGACGATGGCAGCGTGGTGACAAATTAAAATGGCTTAAGAGAAGCAGGTGATGCCAACTCGGTAGCTCATTTATCTTGTACGTTAGTCGGTTTTTAAATATGGTTGTACGAGACCTCAACGCGTGAGCAAGAGCAAAACCGATTTTTTATTCTTATTTGATGGAATTCTTGCAATATTGTAATAAATGTAATGCATATGTAATGAGACGTATACCACATCATTACGAAAGCGCCGTCTCTATCTCATCTTTTACCTCTCGTTTGTGGCATATCTTTAATAATTTATTTACTTGACATTTGACACTTAAATATTTTCTAGATAATAAAAGTATGTAATATAAAATTATAAAATAGAAGCAAAGAATAAATAATAAATTGTCTTTAAATCACAACGCTTCGTATTTTCGCTTTTGATTACACGTTCACATTACGATTTGAATTTATAACTAAAAAATAATTAAAATCAGTAGATCAGAAAGATTTGTGCTCCTTTCTCTCTTGATAAAATATGATTGTTTCATCTATGTCTATACACAAAAATAAGCATAGATTTAATAACTCTCTAATTCACCTATCTTAATTAAATAACACATGAAATGAAATAATAAATGGCAATATAATAAAAATATGTACATACGTAATATCGATACTAAGTAAGACACCAATAAATTTTTCAATAGAAATATCGGGGAAATCGTTATTATCGCGTCAATGCAAGTACGGATTAATCTGGGAACCGAAGCAATCATCGACAGCATTGCCACAATAACAGCCGTCCAGATCGTCCGAAGATTCACCCGTGTTCGCGTTAGCAGAGGGTGAATCACCCCAGGGATTTGGGCGGTGTTTAGCACGCTCCAGCAAATCGAAGCGTCGCCGTGGTTGGAACGAGAGGTCCGAGCGGCAGTACCACGTAAGTGGAAGAGGAACGGGGCCAGAGGTGGAGGACCAACGGTGCGTGACCCCCTCTAGAAGGGTCAAGTACCGGAAGTAGGCACCGAACGCAATGCCCCCCGAAAGCAGTGGGTCACGTGGATGAACAACAAATTAACCGGCGTCGAAGCATCGCGGCCCGTTCGCCCCCACCAGCGGCCGAAAACCTATCTACCCCTCTGATAGGCATCCCTGAACATCCCTCGGTTTGGCGTATTCTGCCGCCGCCATATGCTGCGCAGGTGAAGAGAGACTGTCCAGGCTGACACCGACGGAACGACTCCGCTGTATTATCGTAGTTCTTTAGATACAGCTTCGAAATGACGATACCCGCGTGATACACGGTGATTCCTAATAATACTGACGAATTTCATGTATGAGTTGCTTGCTGAATTTGCGATAAGTTTCTTCCTAGAGACAAGATTTGATTAAATATTGTCTTTTTTATTTTTATAGTTTTCTATATTAAATATCTGGATGCAATTAATTAAAATTGAAATTGTGCTGCACAGTCCATACAAGGTCGAAGAAAAGCAAGATAGGAAGATTATAGTCTTTGATTTAATATTTAAATCAAGGCAACATTTTTTAATTTCAAATATATTTCATATTATGCGTGATTGGTGACTTTTTTCAAATAAATGAACGAAGCCTTAATATTTTTTATTATATACATTAAGGTGTTTGACTAGGAAAAAGAATCACATGGAACAACGAAGGTTAAAGTGATATGAAAGAGAATTTACATAATCGCCGATCAGAGTGATCCATACACCTCGTTTACGTTACATATCTTTATTTACCAATCCCAATGGAACATTAATTCAATCCTGTCGTATTCCTGTCCTGTCCCGTTCCGATAATACTAAATGCCCGCTTCTGTATGCACGGATCTGTCTGTGCTTCCCTATCACATCTACAAGGGAACTGCTCGAAGATAAATTTCTGTATATACATTAGCATTAGGAAGCGTGTGGATTGTGCGGCATCGCGGGAAGTTTAATTTGGACGGCTTTGTTCCAGCAGTTGATACAGCTGCGGAGAACGAGCTCCGTGCGATTAGATCGAGGATTACGTCTGAAAGGAGATGAAAATTTCTGTTCGGTCGCGGCCGGAATGTACATGCGATCGGATGGCGCAACGACTCTCTCGTTTACGTGCTCTTTGATAAATCGCATCAAATCCTTACAAGGGAGTAAACGCGAGACACCGCGACGACAATCGAAACGCGGAAACCTATTTGTAATCCAGGTCCATTCGACCGACGACGACGTGTTCCGGTTCTTATGCAAATCATGAACCCACATCCACGTCGTTGCTATGGGCTTCGTGTACATACGTGTGACGAGGCCACGGCACGATAATATTGAGTGAAAAAGAAATACATGGCGCTTCATTAAGGCAGGTGCATATTAACCGATATTTAAATACTTTTAAAACGTCAGAGATTTTCAATAAACGTGGAATGCGGGTATTCGATTAATTCTTATCATACGTATACATTCAACGAGAGCATCGTATGCACAATGTACGAATGCATATAGAAAACGGCAACAGAATATTAATAATGTCGAAGTGTCGATGGTCTTTTAATTAGCATATCTTCTGCGTTAATGAATTCATCGGAATTCATGATTTTATAAGTGCGGAGGAAAGACGTGAGATCGTATCGTATGATACTTTAATTTACAAAAATCATAATTGATAGTTATTTAAAGAGAAATGCCAATACGAATTAATATCGTTCTTATACAAGGGAACGTTTGGAACTGTTCCTCATCGATTTTGATAAGTTTTGGATATGTTGTAGAGTAGCGAAAAATAACAAACTTTTGAATGATATTAATGTATAATTAGTATTTTTTAAGTACTAACCATAATTTTTAAAATGTAATTCTGGTCCTTTAGTTATTCTGTGCATATAAAGGTATTAAAATAAGATTATGATGAAAATTATTCCACGAGATATATTTCCTACTTTAGTTTAGCGTATTTTATTATTTGAGCCTATCAGTAGGATAATAGAAGATAGTTAAGTATATATAATATTTAATTGAAATAAAAAATGGTTTATGCAATAAACTTGGCGCTGCTAGATCTCGGAATATAATAAGATAATAAAAACGTATATTTTTAATTTGGATCTGAACATGACACACACATGTATCGTGCACCCTCGTCATATTTATTCATTTATTTCGGCCGTATACTTGATCTAGAAGCGCCAATTTTTTTTAATTAAATATTTTGTAGTTTTAATTAAATATTATGTACATTTAAATATCTTTTATTATCTTGGTGGGTTTAAAAAAGTATATTTTTTTAAAACGTTTATCATATTTCCTCTTTTTACTTGAAACCATGCGGTGGAAGGAAAAAAGATGTGCTTTTGCTGCGCATCCCTATAACGAGCACACTTTGTTTTCTTCCATCATGCTTAAACCATTTTCTGATTTCAATACTTTTTTATATAAAAAATAGTTTTAACATTTTTAAATTATGAAATGTTACTTGTTGAAACAACACTTATTATTCACTCTTTTTACGAAAAAAATGCTGAAATAGGACCAAAATTTGCCTGTAAGGGAAATGTATGAAATTGATTCATCTTTATATTTTTGAGCCTGCTAAATTCGAATATATAAAGTTCTTCGAATTTTAGGGAAAGTAAAAATGCAGTTTTTCTACAGGAAATTCGTTTTACAGCAAATATTTTCTAATACACAAATGGTAATTGTAAACAATAGAAGTCTTTTTTTATTGATGTTTTTGAGAAAGAGGAGAAGCTTGATAAAGAGATAGAGGGAGAGGGAGGATCTCATTTTCATCAAAATTCTATATATTCTTATATTTCTATGCTTTGCAGGCTCACGCTGCGTTTCTTACTTTTTTCATTATTCGCTGTAGCATCTCGCATATGCATTTTTTTCTCTTACTTTGGGGATATAGTAAGACGATAGAATAAATGAGAATACAGTAATATACGCAGTCTTACGCTATAGCTGCGCTCTAAGTAAGAATAACCGAAACGAAACCGTACGGGTTGTACAACTGTTAAACAAAAAGAACTGTTTTTAACCGATAAACTAATACTGCTATTGACTGTGACCGCGACTATCTGAGCGCGCCTCGCTCGGAGCGAGTACCGTTTCGTTTCGATTATTCTTACTCATTGTCAGAGCGCAGCTAGCTAAGAGCCAGCGCACGAACATTGCCGTAGCGTTTTACGCCTTATATGAGAATCTTGCGTTAGTGCTGGTCTACAACCTTGCTTTAAAGGGTATTTAAGCTCTAAGCCGTAAGAAATTGATCAATCACAGTCGAATATTCTCCTCAAATTCCATTGTGATTGATCAATTTCTTACGGATTAGAGCTTAAATATCCTTTAAAGCAAGGTTGTAGACCAGCACTTACGCGACACGCAAGCCAATCTTATGGCAACGCTCAAAGAAGAACGTAACGTAACGTACGTAACATAAGACTAATTACGTTATGTTCTTCTTTGTGCGTTGCCGTAAAATTGGCTTGCGTGTCGCGTAACGCAATAAGATTCTCACGTAAGGCGTAAGACGCTATACGACATGTTCGTGCGCTGGCCCTAAGACTGCGTATATCAGGGTATTTTCATTGCCCGTACAGTATTATATTTATTAAATATAGATACTTACATTCGTATACACTCTATCGTCTTACCACGTTTTCACAGTAAGAGAAGAAAAATGTGCATACGAGATGTTATATAGCGAACGTTGAAAAAGGTAGGAAACGTAGCGTAAACTTACAAGGTAAAATGCTATAGAACTGGTGAAGGTGAATTTGCCTGAAATAGAATTATAAAAATGTGGAATTTTGATAAAAATAAATACAGATAAAGTTTAAAGCGTTTATTAAAAAAAATTTTTTTAAATTGCCTTAATTTAAAAAAAGTTAAAAAAATATATATTTATTTATATAAAAAACTATAAAATTATAACAGAAAACCAATGTAAAAGCAATAAACAAATAACAAAAGATAAAAAAGAGAGCAGAATAAAATCTTCACGAAAACACTGATTCCTGTGATTTGTGGTAAAATATACAAGTGTAAAAACAATCTCGAATATTCTTGACTATAAGAATAAAATAGTTTGTTAATAGTCGACGCCCAAAAGTGCTCGGTTAAGCTCCAAAGTATCCGTGCATATATGTAATGACGACTTGTATCATGTAAATAAAAAATTCCTAACGACTATTCCTGAGTTTTGTGCCAAAAAATGTACAAGTGCGCAGATAATTCTCCAAGATTTATTACGTTAAAAGAACAGTATTTAATTTTATTGTTTTACATATAAGTATATATATTTCTTTCTATAATTTCTTTTAATTAAAGCAAATTTTTGATTTTTGCTTCCCAGAACGCTCCAAACTTCAACTACATCTTTTACCAGTGACTCTATCACTTTTGAGAGTATAGATTGATAAACGGTAATGGCTTTAAAAACGATCGGGGTCTCCCGATCTTTGATCCAGGTGGTCCCGCAAGCAAGACTCGCCGCAAGTTCCGTTTTGAAAGAACGGTGCCGAAAAAGTGTCTCGGACTCGATCCGGGATAATTGGGAACCTCGCTTTCCTCTCTGTAATAATCGGCGCATTTAGTAGTGACGTAAGCAAAGGCAGATGGCCCGTGCTTGTGTCATCGCGGGGCACCCGATCAAGGAAATTAGTCTGCTTTTCACCGAGTGTGCCAGATTACCAACGCGCGTCACTCATATCACGTTTCTACAGCAGACCGCATACATTTTACTATACGTTTCTTTATACGCAACGATGTGTACGTTACAAAATATCACGTAAAACTTGCACAAAGTGTACCATAAGCTTTCAATCGTATGCAATGATTTAATAGAAATATTTAATTATATCCTACAATATTTCGTTAATTGATGGACAGTAATAATTCTCAATGAACCAAACGGACTTACGTGTCCTATTTAAATGTAAGATAATCTGTCTTGTTTTACTTTCGTGAAAGTGACGTTATACTCGCAGAAGGCAGCCATCGAATGTTACAACTATAAAATACGAATTGTTGCCGTCGTTGCCGATGAGACTTATAGTGTTCGTTTAAAGGCACTTTCTGCGGGACCGCAACGGAAAAATATGTACGAATACGTACTGCACAGGTGGTACTGCAAAAGAACCACCTGCATCTATCGCGGCTATGTACCGTGCGAATGCATACGTTCCTTCGTAATAATACAATAATAAATATTACAAGTTTAATTGATTTGCATCTAATTTAATATTACGTAACATAGAGCAGTTGTTTACTTGACAAAAAGACTATTATTGTTTGGTTTGAATAAAAAAATTATCTATTTTTCGTTCAACATAATTTTATATTTGCAAAATGCATTATTATTATAATTTTCAACGTAATAACGCTTGTAATTTAATCCTGATAATTATTGTAAAATTTATTTCAATATTATTGAAGTTTGGTAGTACACATGTCAAGAAGCCACTTAATCTCATTAAAATAAGAATATTATTTAATGGAATTGTTGCTGTGGTTACGGAAGTATCCGAGTGTCGAGAAATCTTTCGGCTGCCAAGAAGAGAAGTTCGGAAATCATAATAACATACTCTCGAACCTTTATGCACTTTACGATCGGAGAAGGCGACGCGGCGGCAGCAATCTCCTTTAATATATAATCTTCGGCATTACCGTTTCGTCGAGCCCGAAAAATGGACCGACGCGATGCGCTTAAGGATCCCCATATGGAAACTTGAACGAAATTCGCACGCATTGATACTCAAAGTGCGTGCTTGATCTAAATAAAATTCGCTTCCAACGCGATAAACTTTGCTGCCAATAGTATATCAAGTTATCATAATCGACAACGCACATTAAATTCTTTACCATAAACTCTAATATATTTTGACGTATACTAATATAATAAATACAACAATAGATTGTTATCGTTATACGTACAAAGATAATGATCTTTTCTCTAATATGCAAATTTAATATCAATCCTGAATTAACGCCTGTATGATAATTATAATATTATTTCTAAAATGTAGACTACTAAAGACATAAATTTTTGTCGTGTGTTAAGTCGACGCGAGACAATTCTAAATTTGAAATACATTTATGTGACACAGTCTAGGTTCGCCAATCGTTTTTGCTAAAATTTAACGAGCCTTCTGAGAAATTAAATTGAAAGAGTTTTATATGAAATACATGATCGCGCGATTGTTATTGGATGAATCTGACCGTCGCGCTGCCTTTTTACACCCGCAGCCGGATCGGCGCGTAAAATTATCGCGAGCATAAAAAGACTTTGGCTCGGTTAATATCCGTCGGCTAATTAAGCAGGAAAAGGTTTATTTGGTATTAAACGCAATGAGCAAGTGGCAAGAAGAGGAAAAAATTTTAAAATGTGGGTATTGAATTCACGAGCAATGTGCATAATCTTCATATACAAACGCGCACATGTATATATAGAGCTGAGATATAGGCAATTATTCGATTTATAACAGACATTTTTTTTCACTAAAATAATTCCTCAAAAATTCACATAAAAATTTACACACAACTTTCTTCCAGCCAAATTAAACTTGTATTGCAAGTGTAAAGTATAATTAATATTATATAAAAAGTACAGGTCCGAAAATGAGCCCAATAATTTAATGTGGCGATCATTTTGATTCGATAATTGATATTTTACACTTCGATAACGCGTAAAATAATTTACGAGATATTTATAATTATATTTGTAATTAATTTCCTCAGTAAATGATTTCTGAAGTGCTTTGAGCAATGAAGAAAACATTGAAACAAGTGCATGTCGAGTCGCAAAGGGATTATTTCGAAGAAGATTAGTCCACAATTATACACAGAAAAAAAGTGTCAAATCAACACTCGATATGCTTGTATATACGCAAGAATATAATCTTGAAATAAGATTATATTTGCGTTAAACGAAGAAAATTAGTGTTAAACGAAGAATTATATAGTTGAACCAACGCAATATAATCTTATTTCAAGATTATATATTCTTGCGTATATACAAGCATATGGAGTGTTGATTTGACACTTTTTTTTTCTGTGTGTAGTAAGTTTATTAATGTAAGAATTCGGATTAAAGTTTGCACATTTCTTGAACAGATTTCTTTATTCATGAGAAATACGAATATAATATCGCATAATAACATACGTCGTATTAGTTCTTTAACTGAAAGCGCCATTTTCTATTTACTTCTTGCATTAGCTTCATCTTAAGTTAAATATTTCTTCTCTACGTATATTACAACTAGCGGCACGACCTAAAGGGATAAAAATCTCATCGAAATTCTGAGCTTCGCAAAGTTAAGATCTTGTAAAATTTCGATAAATTTCTGAGCCCAGTCGCTCTGCAAATGATTAATAAAACCGATTCTTGAGCGCCATTAAACCGGTTTTATTTCAAACGCACTCGCGTTACCCCAATGACTCCGCGAGACCCAGTTTCGTGAAGCTCGTGCCGCGCGAGTTCGCGTCACCCACTTCCGCCGGCTGATCAGATATACGCAGAGGCGAGGAAAACCGGCGGTGCCCTTCGTCCGCGCAGGTTGCATCCGCGATGGACGGTATGCGTGTACCTGTTACGCACCATACATGACGTGTGCGTACGTGCGTGCACACCGCGATGAGAGATCGTCGTCGTCTGGAAATTGCGGAGGCAACCCTCGACGTGCGCGCTTAAAAAACTGGGCCAAGTGTATGATAATAAATAATCCGCGCTTACTCAATCCGGTTTAAACGCACGGTATTCTTCGACTTCGACCTGCAAACGACGCGTATGTCGTTGTATCTACACATCTATAACGTTTTCAAAATTGCGGTAAATCCATCAATCTGCAGCTTCCCTAGCTGGATCTACAATTAAAACTCTAAGCGCTACAAAAATCTTAACAAACCAGATAAATACATATGATTGAGAGACGTTTATGAGTTGATTTGTGAAGACAATCTTGGAATATTATGTAAATGTGCTAACAAAAATTTATTAAATATATTTTAATAATCGCTTAACAATTTATAGAACCTCACAATGTGCTTATTTGCACATATATAAATCTATGTGCGCGCAATGTGCATGTATGATTCGATATACGCGCATGATGCACGAATATCTTCAGCTGTCTCCCTATTTAACCGCGTCTCAGGAGAAAGGGAGACCTTCGGTGGAGAGAAAGAAAAAGGGTAACGTTAGTAAGACTCCGTTCTCTGCACGACACTTATTTTTATGCCCACTCATTTGCACCCGCTTATGGCCGGGCACGTGCTACCCGGATCGATAAAGAATAGTCTGCATTGTGTTGTACTCATGCACCCCGTAAATACGTTTTGTGCACATCGGACAATTCCTCCATTATTATCTCGTGTCTTTAATTAAAAATAAGTCTATATTTTATCGCAATGTAATTAAAACATTTCTATTGTGCCGAGCTTCAAAATATAGAGGAAGCATTTTTTACGATGTAAATAGAGTTTACATTGTTCAAAGCAAGTATATTGAAAGTGATATAAAAATATCATATTGGTATTTTTCAACTTTATATAACAATAATAAAATTATTTTTGTTTTTAATTTTTTATGTAAGCTGTTTTCTTGATAATTTCTCAATATTTTCATTAAATTTAGGCGTCTCAATATTTTTTATATAAAAATTACGACGAAAATAATTGAAACAAACAACCTAAAAATCGATAATTAAAAATTAATAAAGATTTATACAAGAAGATAAAGAATACGAGATCGATTTAAAAGAAGGAACAGGTACAATGTGTGCTCCCTGATGATCGCGTGGCGGCCTTCTTTCACTTCATACCGTGGATTATAAGCCGCCGGAGGGTACCGCGTTTAGCCACGAAAACTGCAATAATGTAAGCTTAAGAGACTCAAACCCATGTAGCGGTACGACGCATCGCAAATTTAAAATTACGCTGACAACTCACTCCGATAAGCATCATTGGAATGAAGCAATAAATTGGCCATCGGCAAAAAACCGATCGATAAACCGCATAAACTATAAATTAATGATCTTCAGGGAAAAACGCCGACGGTGGTAAATTATAATTCTATTCCTGAAAAATATGTCCTGGGTAAATATTGCCGAAGACACGACTGGCCACATCGTCTATTTGTGATACTGAATACTGATTTGCATCGCAGAATGCAGATAAAGTTTAGAACGTTCATAAAAAAAAAACATTAAAAAATTGCCTTAATTTAAAAAAATTATAAAAATATATATATATTTATTTAAAACACTATAAAATTATAACAAAAGAACAAATTTAAAAGTTATAAATAAATACCAAAGATAAAAAATGGAGCAGGATAACATTTTTACAAAAACGTTGATTCCTGTGATTTGTAATAAAACGACTGTTCCTGCGTTTGTGCCAAAATGTACATATGCGAGGACATTCTCCAAGATTTATTACGTTAATAGAAACAAAACTTATTTATATTAATTATTATGTCATATGTTTCTTTATATAATTCTTTTTGATTAGGACAAAGTTCCTCGAGATATTTACGATTATGCTCGTGTTGGAAGAAGGGTAGTTGGATAGTAGATAATGCGTTACACCTAGGCTGCGTTCCTTTTGACGCTTTCAGCGCTGAAAGCGTCGCTCCATCTCTATTTGATATTCAATGTGCAACGGAGATAGAATAATGCTTACAGCGCTGAAAGCATCAAAAGGAACGCAGCCCTAATGATTTTTCGGCGTACTGTAAGTCATTTTTGCATAACGTTTTATTCGCATTTCTGGAAAACGGTATACGCTATGTATGATAGGGATGCGCTGTATCTTTAATCAAATAAGAGACAAAGAAGAGAGAAACAGCAAAGCCTGATGACTCGGGCTTTTCCAGGCTAAAAGAACGTCGAACAGCTGGCGCAAGGTGCCCCCTTTCTGCGTTCCTGCCGAAAGTCCGCTCAAGTCCGCTTGCTGGACGCAACCTTGCGGTATTTCCTTCACAGGCACGTGCCAATTGAACCCCTCTGAATTCACCGAGCGTAAAAACTTCGAAATTTGTCACCTAAATAGTTGACGAGTAAGGCCGCGTTCGGAAACGTCACACGAGTGCACACGAGTTTACTCCCTTCTCTTAATTTCTATCTCAGCGAGTTAGAAGGAGAAGGGAGTATACCCGAGTGTACCCGGGTGACGTTTCCGAACGCAGCCTAAGCGTTATGATGTCTCGGTAAGCTGACGCCGGTTCCTTGATATCTATCTTTCTCAAAGTCGAATAGACGTTTTATTCCTACTTCATCTACCTCGACGAAATATACATTTCCTTTTTCGTGTTGTATATAACACGATTGTGAATCAATAATATATTTGTAATAATATGAAAATTATATGTAATTATTTGTAATAATATGTGAATAATATGTGAATAACGAAGCTCAGTACAGCTTTTAATGATTATTATCTCGTATCAGATTTCAAAGTAGAGGATTCTAGGCAGAAAATCTATGTATGTATGTATCATAATTAGAACTTCAAGTTGGATGAATTTGATCCAAAAATTTAAAATACCAGATAAACAAAATAAGTTAAAAGAAGAATTGCACTATGTAAAATTCCAGTAATTTTCCCAATTTCCAAGAATTACAATTTAAAAAATTCGGGATTTTGAGTCACGAAAATTAATAATTAAGGCTGATGCAGTCCACTTGACGCTACAAATGCTTTGAAGCGTTCCTTCTTCTGCTTCTTTCTTCAGTTTCTTCATTCAAAGAAAAGATCGAGAAGAGGAATGCTTCGAAGCATTTATAACGTCAAGTGGACCGCAGCCTAAGTATTAAAGAGAATATAATTGGCAAGAAAGTTACATTATATAAAATTCTACGAATTTTCCAGGATTTCCAAGAATTGCAGTTCCAAGAATTAGAGATTTTAAATCACGAAATAAAAATAAAAAAATCTTAAAAATTGACAGGAAAATATATAAGTAATTGGAAAGAGCTAGGTCGCACTGTTTAAAATTCCAAGAATTTCAAGAAACACGATTTTGAATCCTAAATTAAAATTCCTAGAATTTCAAGTTTGGATCGCAAAAATACAAATCCTTGAAAATTGGCGATGTATAATTAACCCTATTCACTCCAACGTTTTTTCCGCCCCTTTATTCCTCCAACCATGCACTTTCGAGTCCCACGTGTTTTTCAAAATGTTAATAGCTTTGAAAAATTCCCCTCAAAAAAAACTTCAAGTGTTTTAATTCTGAAAATCAGGAGTTCATTATTTCTTTTTTTATAATAAATTATGTAAATATTACAATTAACATATCGATTTGTCAAGTTACTTTCAGCTCATGTTCTGCTTAATTCTTGTTAACACGTTTTCGAAAAGCTTTAATTGTATCATATATTGTAATAATACAAAATATTTTTTATTGAAGAAAAAAAAACGGCATTGGCAGAGCCATCTGAGCTTTATTAGTACAAATTTGTTTACAGACTCGCCGATAAACAATGGTAACGCTATGCTTCATAAAGAATTAATTTTTGATACAAAAAAGCCTCTACTAAATTAATAGTCTAAATTAATAAATTAATACAAAAAATATTTTTAGAAAATACTAGCAAAAATAGAAATACTACGATATCATGCGAGCAATTCGTGAACAAAAATGTTTATTACTTAGTTGGTAATTTACTTTCAGCAGAAAACATAAATTGCTGTATTATTCGACGAGGCTGTGGTAATACGTAGTTCCAGCAATTCTGTTGCATACCTCGTGCTCGCAAATGTCGCTCTTCATGATTGAAAAGTTGTATACATAAGTACACGATACACGTGTGTACTGTTCTTTCTCCAAAAAGCCGAAAACTTTACGGAAAAATATACATGATATGATATTAAATTTGTGTAGCAGAGTTTACAAGTTTATTTTACGGTTTATTCCGTAGCAAGTTTTCTTTCACAGGCAACATTAAAATCGAGTCTATTAGAAAATAACCAACTAGCCTGTCCTGTGTGTTTGTTTCACGAATATTATAAAATATGAATCTCCTCCCGAAAACACACGAGGAATTCAGTCACGCGGAATACTGGAACACGTTCTTTAAAAAGCGTGGCAAGAAAGCGTTCGAATGGTAAAAATTCTACAGTTATATTAACATTTTTTTTTGTTAACTTGCTGTTCACTATTCTGTCTGACTTCAGGTACGGTGAATATCCAGAATTATGCGAAATACTTGTGAAATATATCAAAATGAAGGATGATATTCTGATCGTTGGTTGTGGAAATTCTACGTTAAGCATGTCTTTGTACGACGTTGGCTACAGGTATAACTTGTATATATCTTTCACAACGAGCTATCATGATAGATAGCTTGCTAAGTTTCTAACGTACAGTCGGCATTCTTATGGAAAAATAAATCTCAAGGTTGATCTTAACAGAAATATCATTAATATCGATATATCACATATTGTCATAAAACAAATGCGCGATATAAATAATGGTACGAGACCGGATCTGATATACGAACATATGGATGCCACGCAAATGACATATCCTGATGAGAAATTTAGCGTGGTTCTCGACAAAGGTACGCTAGATGCTCTAATGCCAGATACCAAAGAGACAACGATATCTATAATTGATAGATATTTCAAGGTGAGTTTCCGATTACTAGAAAAGTCACTATAAAAGTTTCCTTTTCAATAAACTAGAATTGGCTACATATTTTATTTTAGGAAATCACACGAGTGTTACGGAATGGAGGCAGGTACATTTGCATATCATTGCTACAAGAGCACATTCTGCGCAAGCTTTTGTCATACTTTCCTGCTTCGGGTTTCATGTTCCGCATAGTACGATGCCACGAGGCCGAGTCGAAAGCACGTGTGGAGGAAGGCACTTCAGTCCCAGTCTTCGTGATTGTTGCTACAAAATTCACCAAGTTATCCCAGACCGTACGTTGCAGCAAAAGATGACTAGAATTCTTACAGCCTTGTAATCTTAAAGCCTGAACACAATACAAAGATACGGGCAATGGGAACAGGGAATAAAACAGGCAGCAGAAATAATCTCATTTCAACTCACCAAAAACTGTGTATTAATGCAATGGAATATGAAATAAGCAATAGGAACAGAATTTTCGACACGTTGAATTTCTATTCTCTGTTGCCTGTATCTGAACAATTACAGTAATTCAGTTTTATTATAAGTTGAAATGTGGTTATTCTGACGAAAAATTGTCAGTTTTTATTCGATCACCACCTCTCGGAAGGTGATGGCAACCTACTGAAAATATATTGCCACGTGAATTACTCTATTTTTAAAGAGGAAATGGGCAAAAAGTCAGACAGTCAATTTTATTCTCTAATACAGTTTTAAAATTTTTCGTCAATCTTGGATTTGTCCCATATTGTTGCTAGGCTTCGAACAAGCCCAATTTTTCATAAGTCTCGAACTTCTGAAAAATTAAAGGACAATATTGGAGAATAAAATTTACAGTCTGACTTTTTTGCCCAACTCCCACTGTCCAACTCCCAACCTGAGGTTGGAGACCAGTTTCCTCTTTAAATACAGAGAGGTTCATGTGGCAATATACTCTAGGTGCCATCACCTTCCCAGAGGTGGTGATCGAATAAAAACCGACAATTTTTGGTCGGATTTGAACTTGAATCTCTGACTCATTCAGGTTCATTAGATCATTGTACATTTCTCTGCCACAATCGCCACAACAGATTATACGTATCTATATACTTTTGCTTAGTACGTTTCTCAGTTAAGCCTATAATAACCACATTTCAACTTATAATAAAACTGAATTACTGTGATTGTTCAGATACAGGCTACAGAGAATAGAAATCCAACGCGTCGGAAAATTTTGTTTCTATTGCCTATTTCATATTCTATTGCACAGTTTGATACACAGTTTTCGGGTTAATATACACAATTAAGTTAAAATGGGGTTCTACTGCCTGTCTCATTTCCTGTTCCTATTATCTGTGCCTTCGTATTGTGTTCAGGCCTTTAGACTTAGCCGGGTAAGCAAGTTTGTCGAAACTTATTTTTTAGATTGTAATCCCGATAGGTTCTCGAGATAGCTCTGGTCGATGGTCCACCTGAGCGAGTGTCTACAACGGATGACATTGTATCCGTAATATTGTCTGTACAACAATCGGCATTGGTGTGCAATAGTCTTTATAAGAGAAGCGTCGCCGATGTGGGAGAAGTATCGTTGGATTTACATCGTCCGGGTGATAAGCATCCACGATACACCGTCTACGTTCTCGATCAACCGCGCACACGGACAAGGACATACGCGGCTTTCATTGTCCCGCAAGGAAAGTACGTTCGATTTCTATAGTTAAATAGAAACTTGCTACCAAGTTCCTACAAATGACAAGACTATATGCTTCATTCTTTTTCGATTTAACAGAGAAACGGATTGGTTGTTCAGTACAAAAGAAGGACGACAGCAGGTTCTGAAGAGCGCGCAGCGAGATAGACTCGCCATTGTCACCTTACGCAGAGAACACAAATTTGAAAGTTGGGATACTGTGAAAGCAGAGTTAGAAGATTGCGTTCGGAATTTAGCACCGGCTGGCTTGTGCGGCAAGAATGATATTCCCTTCTTGTCTTTGGGTTCTGATGTTGGCGTTCGAAACGTTTGCTACGAAGGAAAGAGCGATATCAGCGGGCCGTTTGTTATCGAAGAAGTGGAGAAGGATGGCCACGAGTTCAGGCGACTCTTGTTCTTGAACAATCCATATGTCATTCAGAGTGAAGCCAGACTGAAGGAAGGTACTGACTCGTAATAAATTTGGAAATTCTATGATAATGACACAATGATCGCACGCAATTGTGACTGATAAATATCCTATATAATTGTGATGACAATTATTTTTAGCAAAATCTAGACGTGGCAAAACGAAGAAAATTGCCGATCCCGGATTCTTAGCTTGTGAACATCATATACATATGAGCGCTGGCGTAAATGCGGTAATTGATACGAAGGAACAGGAAGAAATTATGATTGTAGGACTTGGAGGTGGTAGTCTTTGCATGTTCTTACATCAATGTTTTCCCAAAGTATGTATCTTCAAATAACATTCATTATTACTGTGTCGTCGAACATTACATACCTAAATCTTTTTTCTAATATAAATCGAATTTTTTTTTCCAGTTAAAAATTACTGCAGTCGAAATTGACAGTGCAATGCTAAAAGTGGCTACCGAATACTTCAATCTCGTTCTTGATGAGCGAATGAAAGTGGAGATCGCGGATGGAATTCGATATATTAAAAACGTTGCAGCATCCGAGACGAAGTATAAGGCGATACTTTTTGATATTGATAGCAAAGACACTACTATTGGAATGAGTTGTCCGCCGAAACAATTTCTCGAAATGTCAGTACTGAAAGCAGTCGCGGCGTGTTTAACGAAGAACGGTCTTTTTATCTTGAATTTAGTCAGTAGAGATAAAAATTTGAAAGAGAAAGCTAAGGATGATCTGAAATCGGTATTCCAGTCGGTCACTTGCCATGCTATTCAAGATGAAATAAACGAAATCGTTATGTGTTTTGTCGAAAAACACAACCCGAAAGAATTGAAAAACAGACTTAGACTCGCCGTCGTTGACTTGAACAAGCAAGCGACTGCAAGAAAATTATCCTCTTTCAAGGAATCATTTGATGTCTCTACATTTTTAGAAAGTTTATCTGTGGAATCCTAATCGCTTTGTACAAATGTATTTATCGTGATAAATAAAAGTAAAAATTAATTTGTAATGGTTTAACATATATATATCTTCCAAAACATCTCTCATTAATGTGCATTGTGCATTTATCAATGGAAATATTTTTTATAATAAAAAATATATTTGTATGTGTCATATGTGTGTGCATAAAAATTCACAATCTAATAATATAAGATGTAATCAAATGAAAAGGTAACGGAGCCTGTAATAAAAAGGTAAGCCTGTTACACATATTTGGATATCGTTCGTAATTTTCCTCTAGGGTGGATTCGGTGGAAGCGTAAAAAGTAACAAATTTACGTGAACTAGAGGCGATCATGTAACTGCGGAAAGTTCGGAAGTGTGAAACGAAAAGAGGAAACAAAACTATTTTTCTCTAACTTTTATTTTCTGAATAACTATCCGGTTAAAAAGTAAATGACCCATCAGTATAAGATATAATATGTGTATATGTATAAATAAATTATATTTACCGCTTGTTGCTCCGCCGGTGCCTGATGCCTCCTCCTAGGCCTCCACCTCCTCTCAGGCTGCTCGGGATGTCAGTTACTGTTTCCTCGATGCGAAGATACTCCTTCCTGCGTGAATATTTTCTGTAACATAAAAATAATCGAATCGACTAAATAATTGTCACGCACATCGAACATCTTATTCGTTATTACGATTAATGTTTTCCTAAATTACATCTTCGAAAAAAGTCTCTACGTTAGAATCAACTTGAATCAAATTTTTCGATTTATTTTTTTTTACTAATTTATATTCCAAAACATGGTTTAATGTAGCAACTAAATAAAAACAAACGAAAAAAAGATTCTATAATATCTTTAGAAAAAATAAAAAATAACACTTACCAGAAGTGTTAAGTACGCCGATGCCCGATGCCCGATGCCTCTCCTAGGCCTCCACCTCCTCTCAGGCTGCTCGAGATGTCCATCGTGTTCCCTCGATGCGAAGCTGATGGTCCTTCCAGCGTGGATATTTTCTGTAACATAAAAATAATCGAATCGATTAAATAATTGTCACGCGCATCGAACATCTTATTCATTATTCAGATTAATGTTTTCTTAAATTACTTCTCCAAAAATGATCTCTACGTTAGAATCAACTTGAATCAAATTTTTCAAATTATTCCTTTTTACTAATTTATATTTCGAAACACGGTATAATGTAGAAACTAAATAAGGATAAACGAAAAAAGAAATTCTATAATATTTTTAGAAAAAATAAAAAGTAACACTTACCAGAAGTGTTGGTACGTTGATGCCCGATGCCTATCCTAGGCCTCCTCCTCCTCTCAGGCTGCTCGGAATGTCAGCTACGCAGCATTCCCTCGCTGCTCCGATGTCACGTTCAGCGTCGTTATTTTCTGAAATATTCAAATGAACGATTCGATTAAGTAAAGACAGAAGAGATAGAAAATTTTTGGACATAAGTAACATAGTACGTAAAAATCAATTACACTCACCACTTTCTTTCAGGCTGCTCTGGCCGCAAAATCCACCTCCACCTTCGGGTCAAATAGGGGTCTCGAGCCACATTGAGACTCTTGGCAATGCAAAGCAAAATCAAGAAGCCATTTCGGCTATATTGCATTAATTTTACGACGTTGTTGCAATATAGTCGAAATGTTTCTCTCGCTTAATAGAAATGTAATTGCTAAAAGGAATTAAAAATTATTCTCTACCTTTTTTTTTTTTTTTTTTTTTACGTGGTGGAAATCTTCGAAAGACTCCCCCGCCCTGGGTAGGGAGGGGGAGTGTCGGATTCTACGCGCACGCGTACCACCGTTACGAGGGGCGCTTCAGAGGACCGAAATCCCCTGAGCCTCCCTCAGCGTGGCATCGCGCGCCCATAGCCTACCGACTAAAACCACCACGAGCAACCCTGACCTAACTTTCTAAGGGTGGTGGGTGTCGATCCGCAGACACACGCACCGCGCGACTCTACGCCCTACAATCCACCCGTAATCTCGCAGGGTTGGGTGGGTGTCGATCCGCAGACACACGCACCGCGCGACTCTACGCCCTATAATCCACCCGTAATCTCGCAGGGTTGGGTGGGTGTCGATCCGCAGACACACGCACCGCGCGAATCTACGCCCTATAATCCACCCGTAATCTCGCAGGGTTGGGTGGGTGTCGATCCGCAGACACACGCACCCCGCGCGACGACCTAACCGCCTAAACACTCTCAGGGTGGTGGATGTCGATCCGCAGACACACTCACCCCGCGCGACGCGACGACCTAATCGCCTAAACACTCTCAGGGTGGTGGATGTCGATCCGCAGACACACTCACCCCGCGCGACGCGACGACCTAATCGCCTAAACACTCTCAGGGTGGTGGATGTCGATCCGCAGACACACGCACCCCGCGCGACGCGACGACCTAATCGCCTAAACACTCTCAGGGTGGTGGATGTCGATCCGCAGACACACTCACCCCGCGCGACGCGACGACCTAATCGCCTAAACACTCTCAGGGTGGTGGATGTCGATCCGCAGACACACGCACCCCGCGCGACGCGACGACCTAATCGCCTAAACACTCTCAGGGTGGTGGATGTCGATCCGCAGACACACGCACCCCGCGCGACGACCTAACCGCCTAAACACTCTCAGGGTGGTGGATGTCGATCCGCAGACACACTCACCCCGCGCGACGCGACGACCTAATCGCCTAA